>NC_056733.1:251123018-251355518 GCF_019279795.1 Protopterus annectens | reverse complement strand
TACAAAAGTTGCAAGAAGAAAATAGATGCCTTTTTTAAGACCCAGAAAAGAAAACTCTCAACAAAAAACATTACACTCTAAAACAAAATAAAGAAGAAAGAAGTGTCTTTGGAACTTGGACTCTGTCTAGAAATAGAAGCAAATGAGGTCTGGTGTCATGGTACAGAAGGATAAAACCCTATGTCCCAGAAAGACCAGTTTAAGTAGCAGCCTGGATTCTGCAGAAGCAAGGTAGGGGAGGATAGGAATAAGTGGCTGAAGATAGCTCCACCATCCCTTTGTGGGGGTTGGGGGGGGGTTCTCCCAGACTGCTATTCCACCATTAGCAAATGGATGCTTATAAGCAATGAAGACTGTAAAACTAGGGAGATGTGGATTTCGTGATGGCAGCCCTCATTAGCATGTGAGAAGAAGCATTTTCAGCTGCATTGGGAGGGCATTGTTGATGCCTGCTATGACATAACTACTAATGTTTACAACCCAAGTGCACAGTTAGGACCATTTAAAAATGCCTAATAGCCTGCACTGATACATAAAGGTGAGGGCATGAACGACCTCCATGGCCATCTGTATGATGGCTCCTTCAGTTAGCTTTCATTAGAATTTACTGCATGGAAAATATATGTAGCTTCTCCAGAACCCTGCCCAGTGGCTCAACTACTGACACTCAATCATCTCATTTGTTATGGTGACATTTGTGCTGGGTATTCAGTTGAAGATAGATGTGATGGAGATGAAGTGTCTGAGATGTAATGGAGATGAAGTGTCAGACAGGTGGGCAGGATACACACAATGGAAAAGATGAAGAAATGATGACATCACAGCAGAAACCAAAGCAGTACCAAATGCAGAGGTCTGAGAAAAGAAATTATGGTTGCTTTGGGCACACATGCAGGAAAGCAGAAGATTTGTTGAAGATTTGAGAGAAACAGAAAGAAGACGATGAAATGTGGACATCCAGCAAAGAAATGTACGGATGGCATGAGAGAAGGCTTGTAACAGTCCGACGTGACTGCCACAGAAGGTAGGAGAGTGGCACTGGATAGAGAGAAGTGATAACAGTTAATATGACATCCCAAAACAATGTAAATAATGGGGAAAAAAGGAGGTTTATCCACTGTTGTATGGAAGTAATTCTTCATCACACAACTTATATCTAAAGATAGGATTCCAGGAACAGGGATGTAATCATTCCACTGTACTTTGCATTCATTACACTGATCATAGAGTATAATATCCATTTCAGTATATATTTGTCCAAATATTTATCACAACTGGAATGCAGAAGTAGTCCAAAACAAGAAACAAGCCAGGAGTCTGACCATTAAACAACACTAGGTATATTTTAATACAATAAAAAGCAGTAGAAGAACAAAGCTTTTGAACTATCAAGATTCTTTTTCAATGCACAAAAAAATTGTTAGAACATGTGTTTTATATCAAGTACCAGCCTTTCACAGTAAATCTTCATCATCCCATGATTTAGAAACTTAAAAGTGGTCTACGTAAATACAAATGAAAATGTATTCTACAGATATAATGTCATAAAAGGAATCTAAAAATAATAAAATTACAAAAATACAAATGCACGGGGTGAAAAACAGATATAAGGCTCTGTTTATTCTTAGGAACTGGTTTAATATTATTTTAATATTTAAACCAGGTGGTGTATCAGCTCTAAAATAATTAATCCACTTACACTCTGCCAAATCTATCTGATTAAAAAGATCTCCTCCTCACTTGTGCTTATATATTTTATGTAAAACTTGACTGTGTGAAATGTAAATGTTTTTACATAGGTAAAACTAACCAGAAGTTCAGGAACAGAATTGGTTCTCACCTTTCAGAGATATGCAGACATACTGATACTAATGCACTCATATTATGCATTTCGGTAATGACCATACTTTTAAGTTAAAGTTTTACACAGAATATATAAGCATAAGCGAAGAGGAGATATAGTTAATTAGACAGATTTGGCAGAAGAGAAGTGGATTAATTATTTCTGGGCCAGTACACCACCTGGTTTAAATACTAAAAAAATAGTATTAAGCCAGTTCTTAAGAATAAACAGAGCCTTATATCTGTTTTTCACCCCGTGCATTTGTATTTTTGTAATTTTAGTATTTTTAGATTCCTTCTATGACATGATATTTGTAGAATACATTTTCATTTGCATTTACGTAGACCACTTTTAAGTTTATAAATCATGGGATGATGAAGATTTACTGTGAAAGGCCATATACAAGTTTTTCACCCCGGGTAATTGTATTTTTGTAATTTTAGTATTTTTAGTATTTTTAGATTCCTTCTATGACATGATATTTGTAGAATACATTTTCATTCATATTTATGTAGACCAGTTTTAAGTTTATAAATCATACATGAAGTTTTAATGTGATAGGCTGGTACTTCATATAATACATATGTTCTAACATAATACTGTGCAATGAAAAAGAATATCGATGGTTCAAAAGCTTTGTTCTTCTACTACTTTTTATTTGTATTAAAGTATACCTAGTGTTTTTTTAACAGCTGTACTCCTGTCTTGTTTTGGACTACTTTTGCTTTGTTTTTGGAGTCTGTTCAACTGCCTACTCAGGTTATCTTATTGCTTGGACTTTCCTTTGTGTTTGGTGGCACGTTTATGGAAGCCAGTAGTATGAATACACAGCCCAGGTGCTCTACTACAGCTCTACAACAATTTCTGACAATTGGTGATGACCCTTTTCTAACATTTTTTAATACAACTGAAGATGTAAGCAATGACACCACTGCTGCTACTGACTTACAAAAGATTGAGTTAGTGAAGTTAATCCATACACTAGAGCAAAAAACTGAACATTTTAAATGGCTTCAATGGCAGAGATTGAGCTTTTCAGTATCTATACAAATGGACATTGCTCCGACAGGCTTGAGAATTACAAAGATGCCCAAGTATGGAAATAAGTATCCCGTACTTAAAAAGTTGGCAAGAATTAAATGTGAGAATGAGTTTTGACTACATAAAATTAATGAATGATTTATTTTCGAATACTGAAACTGAGCTCTCAGCTGAGGTGGAATCTCTTGAAGATCAGATTACTTCAGCGAGCTTTCCTCTTGTTGCAACTGAACTTAACAACCTGGAAAAATGAAAAACCTTTGAAAGCAAGCTCATTGCTGTAAAGAAGAAAAAAACTGTTCCATGACTAATGATTTTAAGTTAGGGATGTTTTTTTCATTGGCCGAAACACTACTGTACAGACAGCAACAGTTGGTGCAGCAATGCATGAATCTGTTGCTGGGCCTTTTCCAAATGGATGTTCTACTACAAATACATCTCTACAATAAAATAAGATTACTGCAGCAGCTAGAATTAGTGAAGTGTACTTAAGAGACGCAGCAGTATTTTAAATTCATCAACTGCAGAAGTTATTAGATGGAATGACTGACTCCAAGAAGAGGCGTCTTTTTTAGTAACACAAATCCAGTTATAAAACTTCCACTACAGATAAGGCGCTACTCATGAGGTCGGAGCAAAACAAGTAAGTTGAATTACAGTTCCAGCTCTGCTATGAATACAGAACTACCAATAAGATAGCAGATGGTACCAATGAACTCTATGCAGGTAGTACCCATTACTCAAAGCAAAACAAAACAAAAAAAACGAATATAGGGTCTACTGTTATAAACCTGTCTAGCCATTCTTTTAGTAAAGACGAGTTATTACATTTGGATAAGGGTTTATCATTTATTTCCTCTCCTAAAGGGAATCTTAATGATTCTCTTACTGAACTGAGACTGTTTGTCCATAATGTATGCTTTAAGTTATTATTTAAAAGGGATTCTATTACTGATAGATTGAAATGTAGCAGTACTTTTGTTCCTGTAAGTACATCCACAATTCAGGCTTTATACATGTGTGAAAATAAGATTTATGATGTATTTTTTAGTAATAAGAATAAAAATAAATATTATAATTTGAGTTATGAAGAGAGACAAGCACTGCATGGACTGATGAAGTTAGAAGATGTATCATTAAACAAACTGATAAAGGTGGTAAAACTGTAATTATGGATGCCAGTAAATATGTAGATTGAATGTATTTAATTTTAAATGACTCTGCTACATTTAAGAGAATAGACTTTATATATTGTATCATTCTTCATCTTAAGAGTAAAATTATTTTTGTATGATTTACTGATGGATTCATCTATTTCATCTAAGTTGTGCAACTACCTCTATGGTGCTGATCCTGTCATCCCAGTAATTTATGGGTTACCCTAGATCCATAAAAATGTAGATACACCACCCATGAGACCAACAGTCTCGGGTAGTCAGTGGGTGACTACTGCTATATCTAAACATCCAGAGGAACAACTGCATGGTTTATTGATGTATAAGAAGAAGTTATGTACTCACCATAACGTTCCATCTGAGTAGGTAAACTTCATTTGTCAGCAACCTATGGGAATCGGATCTGACTTTGGATCCGAGCCGGCAGTTTTCAACAGCTTAGATCTGAGCTCCAAGCTCCTCCCCCTACCCATAATCCCCTGCCAACCCTGACTGACCTCAGATCGAGTTTGCCCAAAAGCAGATACTGCTTGAAGATAATTACTCTCAAATATAAAACAGGTAACACACCGTGTAAACCTGAGTATGAAAAAACATCTGAAGGTGAGGGGGGCAGGAGGGAGGGACGGTTGCTGACAAATGAAGTTTACCTACTCAGATGGAACGTTATGGTGAGTACATAACTTCTTAATCTGAAGTAGTTAACTTCATTGTGCAGCAACCTATGGGACAGAGTCCCCAGCTACCTGAACCTTGGGCGGCCTTCATGGAAGGATGTTCCGGAGCACTGCAGAGCCAAAGGATGCTCTCCCTCTGGAGATAATGTCCAATTTATAGTGATTGATAAAGGTATGAGATGAGGCCCAAGTGGCTGGAGAGCAAATATCATCCAAAGAGACTCTAGCTCTAAAGGCCGCAGAGGTAGACATAGATCGAGTAGAGTGGGCATGGACTCCCTGAGGTGCGGGCCTGCCACAACTTTCATATGCTAAAAGGATACACTGTGAAATCCATCTAGACAGCGTGACTTTAGACACACATTTACCCAAGTTAAATTTGGCAAAGGAGATGAACAACTGGTCAGATTGCCTATGACCAGATGTCCTGTGGAAGTAGAAGCGAAGTTGTCTATGCACATCCAGTGAGTGTAATTTGTATTCCCCTTTGTTGTGGTAATTAGGAAAAAAGACTGGCAGGTTAATGGACTGATTAATATTCGACTCAGACGCAATCTTGGGAAGAAAAGAGGGATTGGTCCTGAGGTAAACTCTATCCTTGTGAAAAGTCAAGTATGGGGGTTTTACACAGAGGGCTTGTAGTTCAGGGACCCTTCGAGCCGAGGTGATAGCGACAAGAAAGGCCATTTTCCATGACAAGAATTTAAGATCTACTGAAGCTGCAGGCTCAAACGGGGGAGCTGTCAAGGCCTGAAGCACCAGCATTAAATCCCAAGGAGGGACTACATCCTTCACTGGAGGTCTGAGCAGAAAGGTGCCCTTCAGAAAGGTCTTACACAATTTCATGGTGATCAAAGGGCCCAGTTCCTTTCCCACGTGATAATGAGAGATAGCTGCTAGTTGAACCTTGACTGTGGAGGAGCTAGCCCCTTGATGAAACAGCCCTGACTGGAAGTCTAATACAGTGGGCAGAGGAGCTGTGAAAGGATCCAAATTTCGACGTTCCGCACAAATGGAGAAACGCTTCCATTTGCTACTATAGATCTTTCTAGTAGAAGGCTTGTGCGCTGCTACTAGGATAGCTTTAACGGGGGAAGAGATACCGGGAGTCCTAGCTATGAGTGGAACTGGAGCAGCCAAGCTGTGAGCTTGAGATTGTCCAGGTTCGGGACTGGGAGATCTAGGGGGTGGGATATCAAATCCAGAATCCAAGCAGGATTCACCAGATGAGACCAAAGGTAACGGAACCAGGCTTGACGAGGCCAGAATGGGGCAATGAGGATTATCCTGCTCCCCAACCGACTGGCTTTCTGCAGAAACTTTAGCATCAGAGGAAGAGGAGGGTAAGCATAAAGTAGACCGGGAGGCCAAGCATGCACCACAGCGTCTCTCGGAGATTCCCGGGGGGTGGGATGAGAGCGAAGTAGTCGTAACATTTTGTGTTCGAGGGAGAGGCAAAGAGATCGCAACAGGGTTGACCCCATTCGGCGAAAATCCGATTCGCTACCTCGAGATTCAGAGACCACTCATATGGTAACAGGATGGTGCGACTTAGTCCGTCCGCTAGGATGTTGGACCACCCTGGAATGTGCGTTGCTATGAGAAAACAGTTGGTGGAGATCGCCCATTCCCACACCCTCATGGCCTCTCGACAGAGTGGGTAAGACCTGGTTCCTCCTTGTTTGTTGATGTACCAGACAACATGTTGTCCATTTGAATCGCAATCGTTCCTACAGGAAGAAGGTCCTGAAGTGCCAACAGCACTGCCCTCATCTCTAGGACATTGATATGCAATGAAGTCTCCGTGAGGTCCCACGTGCCCTGGACTGTCCTGTCCGAACAATGCCCCCCCCCACCTGAGGCGGGAGGTGTCCGTGGTCACCGTGGCTAGGGGAGGGGCCATAGAAAAGGGGCGTCCTTCCTGGAGGTCCAGAGATTGGAACCACCATAAGAGGGCCCTCTTGCATGCTCTGCTGAGGGGAATGGGATGGCTGAGAGGATATTGAAGAAAGGACCACTGGGACTTGGAGGGTCCATTGTAAGACCCTCATGTTCAAATGCACCATTGGCAATAGATTGATTGCCGCCGCCATTGAACCTAGGGCCCTCAGGACCAATTCCACTGGAGGAGCTGGGGATTGTATAATGGCCCACACATGTAGTCTCAGGATTCTTGGCCGGTCCATGGTCAAAAAGGCTAGGAGCTTGTTTGTGTTTAGTCTGGCCCCTATGAAGTCTATGGTCTGAGACGGGGCAAGAGACGACTTCTCTATGTTGATAGTGATCCCCAGCCGGGGAGCTAGACGAAGAAAGTAGTTTCTGTCTGCGCAGAGTAGATGCCTTATCGGGGCGATCAGGAGCCAGTCATCCAGGTATGGGAAAACCTGAATTCCCTGGAGCCTCAGGTGGGCCGCTATCACCACTAACACTCTGGTGAACACCCTGGGGGCTGTGGTGAGACCAAAGGGGAGGACCCTGAATTGGTAATGACTGACTCCTAGCCGGAAGCGGAGGAACCTTCTGGATCGCCTGTCCATCAGAATGTGGTAGTATGCATCCTTGAGGTCTATAGAGCACATCCAGTCGTTCTCCCGCAAGAGGGGGAGAATGGATTGAAGGGTGACCATGCGGAATTTCTCTTTGTTTACTGACAGGTTCAGGGGGGTGAGGTCGAGGATTGGTCTCAAGTCCCCCGTCTTTTTTGGCACCAAGAAGAACCTGAAGTAAAAACCCGACCCGCACTGGTCTGGGGGGACGTGTTGGATGGCTCTTTTTTCCAGCAACTGTTGGATTTCTGTTGCTGCGGCCTCCCTCTGATTGGGTGGGACATCGGGGAGGTATCTGGGGCTGCATGGGTAAAGAGAGAAGGGGATCTGATATCCCCTGGATATGATGCGAAGCACCCAGCGGTCTGTCGTGATGGACTCCCAAGCTGCTAGGTGCTTCGAGAAACGCCCCCCCGACTGCCTCCAGAGTGGAGCAGTCGGGCAACCACTCAGGGATGTTGCGTGAGTTGGTCCAAGAAAGGTTCTCTGGATCCAAAGTTCCTCGGGCACCCTCTGCCTCTAGGGCGGCATCCACCCTGCCCTCTGCCGCGGAAGGGCTGGGAGTCCGGAGCGGGACTGTTGCGACTTCCGGAACCACATCTTCTTCTGTCCCTTTTGGTTCTTGGAGAAGGACCTCTGGGGAGCAGAGAAGCAGACTCAGATGGCAGACAATGTCTTCCCATCCTTCTTGCTCTGGACCAAAGTATCGCGAATGGTTTTGCCAAAAAGGGCAGAACCATCGAAAGGGGCATTAGCATAAGAAGCCTTGAAGGGTTCCACGAAATCACAGTGACAGAGCCAGGCCTGATGCCTCATGACGAGGCCCGCTCCGCTGGCTCTAGCGGCTCCTTCCATGGCATGGGACAGTAGCCGCATAGAAGTGTTTGATATAAATCGGAGAGTGGCCATCCGGGTGGAGTGCAACTGTTTGTCCTCCGCCAACATGGACTCGAGGGTGACGCAGCGTACTCTTTGATAAGGTCCCGCTGCAGTCGAAGAACATGTGCCATGTAGTTCAGCGACCTCACAGAGAAGGTAGCCGAACTAAAAACCCACTTCCCTAAACGGTCCATCGACCGAGACTCCTTGCTTGGGGGGTGGACCGAGGGACTCTCCTGAGCTAGTTCCCTCTTGGTGGCCGCCGCCACCAACATGGCATTTACAGGGGGACCCTTACTCCAATGGGACTTGTCAGAGGGGGGGGGGCTAAGAATTTTATCCGGGTGCTTGGAGACTGGCTCCACAGTGTCCGGCTCCTTCCATGCCCTGGTAGTAATCAAATTTACCAGGGGGTCGGCCGGAGGGGACACCCAAGAGGTAGACGGGCCTGCTTCAAACTCCTCCAGGAACATGGATTCGTCTGAGGTAGGCTTTGGGGCAGACCACCCCCCCCTTATCCTGAGCATCTCCATGATGTCACCAAAAGAGACATCTTCGGGGGGTGATCTTGGGGAGCCTTCCCCTTCCTCCAAATCCGTGTCCTCAGTCAAGGACTCGAGGGAGTCAAGGTGCCTCTTGCACTTCCGTTTGTAAGGAACCTCCTCGGGGGGGGGGCTGTCCGAGGAGGTCTCACCAGCAATGTCTTGTTCCAAGAATGACCTGGGACATCAAAGCAGGCTGTCCCTAAGGCTGGGTGATGGAAGTCGGGCCCAACAGAGGAGGAGTGCAGGGTGGAGCCGTGGGCCTGGAATCTCTCAACAGAGCCCTCTACACCACGTTGAACACCGAGGGAGAGCTGCTCTCTCTAGGATCCGAAAGCAGACCCTCACTCGGATCCGACGGACGGATCGGGGCCGGTGCCGAAGCGATCGGATCCGAGGGACCAGCATGCTCCGACCTGGACAGAGCTGAAGGCATACTGATACCCCTGGATCCAAAGCTCAACCCTCGGCTCGGATCCAACGAAAATGGACCCGACAGACTCGAGGGAAGTGTCGGCGCCGAAGTACCTGAGACTATCGGCGCCGACACCCCCCCCGGCTCCAAGGCTGCCCGGCTCTGAAGACTCCGAGCCTGGGAAGCGGGACGGAGAAGGAGCTATTGGGGCAAAGAAGGGGGTCGAGCTCCCCCCCGGAGAGGGGGGGAGGCAGGAGCACTCCCATCTGCAGTTGGGCCTGGAGGAATCTTCTCATCATCTGGACCAAATCTGCATCTGTGAGGCTTTGGGTCGATCTTGATGAGGCCACCGAGGCGGGACGGGAGTGCCGCCTCGAAGATCTCGAGGGAGATTGGGTCACCTCCTCCTCAGGACCCAGTGAAAAACAAGGAGAACTGATCCGAGAAGGAGGAGACCCAGAAGTCCTGGAGGGAGAAGACCGCTTAGCTGGGGGGGGGGGCAAACGGAGGCCTCAGCCCGCCGCTTGTGGTGTTTCTCCCTCCTTTTCTCTTTCCTAGCCTCCCTCTCCTCCGGGCCTAAGGTGGGAGGTTGAGTCCCGGCCGGGGGGAGGGAAGCAGGAGTGGCAGCCGCCGCAGCGGGAGCCACGGAAGGACTGGAGGTAGAAGCCGAATCCGGGGGCAGAAGACCTGCCAGAATCAGCTTAGACCTCCGGTCCTTAAGTGCCCTGGGGTTGAACACCGCACAAATGGAACAACCACAAGAGAGGTGCTCAACTCCAAGGCACAGCACGCACTGAGTGTGGCCATCCGCCGGGGACAGCTTATGGCCACACTCGGAGCACTTAGAAAAAATAGGCTTTGGGGGCCTCAGACATTTTAATTAAAGAAGGACAGCCACACACGTTAGGCCCCAAATACGCACACACAACCCTAACGGAACCACGAGGGAAGGGGGAGGTTAATTACAAAAAATATAAAGTTAAGCTAGGGAGGATTTTAGTCAAAAAGGGACCTGAAAGCCCTCACAACCAAGTAGGGTAGAAAAGAGAAAGAAAAAGTAAAATTTTTCTCACAAAAAACCTCTAAACGCCTGGAACTCAAGATCGAGCTGCTGTTGGTTAAACCGCAGCAAACTAGATCTGAGGTCAGTCAGGGTTGGCAGGGGATTATGGGTAGCGGGAGGAGCTTGGAGCTCGGATCTAAGCTGTTGCAAACTGCCGGCTTGGATCCGAAGTCGGATCCGATTCCCATAGGCTGCTGCACAAATGAAGTTAACTATTTCAGATCAAAGGTTTTATAAAATATACAAATGATTTTCTTACGGAGCTGTATAGTTAGTTTCAAGCAAACGAAAGACATGACATTGTTACAATGGATATAAAATCTTTATTCACAGATATTCTAAACCATTTGGAGTATGTAACAGAATTTATGCGCCAATACAGTGATTTTTTTTAATGAAAAAATTCAATTATGTTGTTCTATGCTAGATGTAGTTTTGAATAGCAATATTATTGTGTTTAATGATGACCTCTTCAGCTCTGCGGTGGTGGTGCTGCGGTAGCGTTGTTGCCTCTCAGACATTGCCCGTTCGATTCTCAGAGCGTCTTCTGTGTGGCGACATGCATGAATGGGTGTTCCTTCGTTGAAGGTTGCGCGTTAGGCCCGGCAAGCCAGCATGTAAAACTCTACTGCCAATCATTAGCGGACTGGAGTTCCGCTGTGGCGACCCCTAACCGGGAAAAGCCGAAAGACACAACAACAACAATGATGACCTCTTCCATCAGCAATTAGGTGTGGCTATGGGCACACCTGTTGCTAACAGCTATGCTAATTTAGTCCTTGCTAGATGGGAAGATATGCCTCTATTTAGTAATATTTCTTTAAACCTAAATGACTATCTAGCATTTTATAAGAAATTTGTGGATGATACTTTCCTTGTATGGACTTGTGATCATAACATCCTTAACTTGCTTGTCGTCGATTTACAAAAAAAAAATTACATAATTTCTGTTCTTTGATGTTAATTCTTCTTTTGAAAAAAATAATTTTCTTGATATTACTATCATTTTTAGAGATGGGCATTTTGGCACACAGAGCCATAGGAAGAATGTTCAATCCACTCGGTATGCCCACTTTACCAGCATGTATCCTAAATATATACATAATAGTGATGTTTGGAGCCAGTTCTTGAGGACTAGTACTTTAAACACTACAAGAACAAAAAATTTTGCAGGGAATAGAAAGCATGAATACAGACTTTCAGACTAGAGGTTATAACACTGATTTAATTGAAAATAATAAATATTTTGTTATTTCACAGGGTGAGAACTTGGGGACACCCTATTTTGCTAGTGTTAGGACTAGCATTAGATGTAGTACAGGAAATTTAAATTATTCTGTTGGATACCTCAACTAAGTATAACAGGCACACTAATTCGATTAAACAAATAATTCAGAAGAATTGGGTCATACTACAGTCTGATTCTGAGGTTCATAAACTAGTTGGTGATAAACACCATTTTTATACATAAAAAAGAGAAAAACTTAAAGCAACATCTCTGCTATAAAGATCAAACTTTCTGCTCAATGAAATGCTCTATGACTAGTAGAAAATGAACAGTTTCTTGTTATAACTATTTATTGTCTTTATATTAGCACTGATAATGAATTTATACACCCTTTTACTAAAAAGGTTTTTAAATTTAGAACTTTTTCTATTTGTTCTACGGAAAATGTTATTTTCTTTGCTGACTACGTGGAATGAAATGTAAATGTAAATGTTTTTTACACAGGTAAAGCTAACCAGAAATACAAGAGGGAATTGGTTCTCACCTTTCAGAGATATGCACACACATTGATACTAACGCACCCAGCAAACATATTATGCATTAAGGTAATGACTATACTTTTAAGTTTAAAGTTTTACAGAGAATATACAAAGCATAAGCGAGGAGGAGATATAGTTAATCAGACAGATTTGGCAGAAGAGAAGTGGTTTAATTATTTTAGGGCCGATACACCACCTGGTTTAAATAGTAAAATTAGTAATAAACAAGTTCTTAAGAATAAACATAACCATATATACGTTTTTCACCCTGGGCATTTATATTTTTGTAATTTTAGGATTTTTAGATTCCTTCTATGGCATGATATTTATAGAATGTATTTTAATTTGTATTTATGTAGACCACTTTTAAGTTTATAAATCATGTAATGAAGTTTTACTGTGATAGGTTGGTATTTGATATAATACACGTTTTAACATAATAATGTTATTGTGCATTGAAAAAGAATCTTGATGGTTTGAAAGCTTTGTTCTTCTACTGCTTTTTATTTGTGTTAAAATGTACCTAGTGTTGTTTAATAGTTGGACTCCTGGCTTGTTGCTTGCTTTGTAGTAAAGAGTTGACAGCTTTGTTACTGTGTAGTATTAAAGTGAAGAAACTTAATACCACCGGCAGAAATATGTACTGAAGGGGTGGGGGGAGAAGTTCCTGTTGTTGATTACTTGCTTTCCAAAAAAAAACTTCAGGAGGATTCTTTAGCTGAAGAAGAACACAATTATTACGGTGTTTAAACCAAGAAAGTACAAGGTACTAGAAGAAAGTTAGAGACATTATGCAGCAATCCTTAAACTAAGCTGCAATTCTGAGTACTGTCATTCTAAATAATTCACAATGCTTTGAAGAGAAAGAAAAGGTTTAGCAAAAAATCGAAAACAAGTCAGTATATGTGTCTCATCAAGGCAATTGGGTTACAATAAAATAAAACAAGAATATAGTTATATGGCTGCAGCAATATTAGTACAGCAGGGACCGGCAAGTAAAATAAAATGTCTTTTTTTCCCCCAATTTCTAGTCACAGTGTTCTTTTGTTTATTTATTTGATTAGATGGATGCTCCAGTATCTCAGTGTATCAGAATGATTAAAATTGTGAAGGCATAAAACACGTGTAAGGAATACTACTGCAGAAGTGCAGGAAGAAAAACGTCCAGGGGTACAGTCACAGGTCTCTAGTGTTCTGAGAATCCAGAATTAAACATATTTTGGTTGCTACGCATATATTTTGTTTCATCTATTATCTGTATTGAATGACAACTATGGTGATATATATTACACCTATAAAGTACTAACAGTCTGACTTTGTAAACTGCTTTACCTTTTGCTCAGTGCATGGCTGGAAAAGGTTCAATTGGACAATCTGAATTACTGAGTTAATAAATAAATAAAACTGCATATGCACAACATGGTAGTCAGTAATGTAAAATTAACTATTCAATCAAATATTTTGCATTAAATAGGTTCTGCTGTGTATATCAAGGTGAACAGATAGATCCCAATTAGTTTCTGTACACTTAGGTGTGCAAAGTCTGCGCTCAAATTTCAGATGAAACATTAAAGGGATGCACAGTAAGTTCTTTTTTTCATTTGCATTCGCAGTTTGTGACTTACTGCCTGTACACATGCATGTGCAGAAACATGTGCACACACACACACAACAAAACACTTGCTCCTATGCATGCATTCACACGCTACTAAAAGTTGCACACAGAGTATTTTTAACTAATCTCTATATATGCAGATTTACAGATCAACTGTCCTTCCTGACACTACATTTACATGTATGGCGGCCTATCCCTTTACATGAGATGCCTCCGTTCCTTAAAATGTCAGATCTTTGGGCAAGTATACCACTACGAAAAAAATGTTTATATATGGGACTGGATTTTAACTGCCAAAAGAAACATCTGATACAACTCACAATACCAATGATATACACATATACAGTGGATGGAAAAAGTGTAAAATTTTAATAGGCCAGATTAAAGGTAGGAAAAGTTTTGAAATGATTTACTGTGGTCTTATTTTTTAATATCACAAAAACCTGGCATTTTAACAGGGTGTGTACACATTTTATATCCACTGTACAAACATATGGGAAAAAAGTTGATGTTCTGAATTTAGTAAAAGCAAATGTTGGTACATCTGACTGGAGGGGAGCCAAAAGTCAGATTGTTGAATTACACATGCAAGGATACCAGACAAAAAAAAAAACAAACACCTGAAATGTGATGGTGAAGCTGGAAGGCAGGCCATACATCTACAGAGATAAGAGATGCTAGAAGAATAACAAGCACGTGTGCAAACATTTATATTTAGAGTACGGTATTAGTGCAAATCTAAAATAATGGTGTTGAGCACATCTGTGCCCAACATTTACTGGGAAGAGGGGGTTAAATTAGATGGGGCTTTCAGTATTGTACCCCGTTTGTCATATGGTCATACTTTCTATTACAAAAGTGTAGGAAACATATAAACACTAATTCTTTGCTCCTTACCAGTGAAATGTGTTGCCATACTCTGATAGAAGTCCTGCACATGGTCCGACTGCTGCTCTACAGTCAAATCCTACAGATATGCAAATACACAATAGTCAGTTTCAGATGTCAAAATGCAATGATTTACTTTTAACTTGTTTTCATTAGACAAGTTGTATAAAGCAGTCAGTGATTTTACAATATTTTAAAAGACAGACCTCTCACTGAGACCTCAGTAGACGTTGTATAAAATCTTACAAGACGGTTCATTTTTTTTGGTTTCTTAGGTTTAACACAACTGTTAATGCACACCTAGACTGAAAAGCAGCACTGTATAATTTTAATACACCCACAAGCACACACACACACGCACGCACACACGCACGCACACACGCACGCACACACGCACACACACACACACACACACACACACACGCACACACACAAACATAGCTTGCCTGTGCCATGCTCATTCCAGTCATTCCCTTTGTCCTGCTAACATTCTCCCTTTACTCCAACCAAACTTGCTACATTTTCTAACCATACCTCTCAACCTGGAAACAGCAAAAATCTGGACAAGGACCATGAAAAATAGGTACAAATCTGTACGCTGATTAACATATAATTTGCATACATAATTATGTAACCCCACCCACTCCAATGGAATTGTGGGATAAACAAACACAAACTGAACAGAACTAAAATATGGCATCAGAGCCCCCCTGCAGCCATTCCAATGTCTCATTACCTGGTTATTTTGCCCTATTTACCATAAACACTATAATGTGCATACTGCTTTACTTCTACAATGTTTATTTGGATTAATTTAAAATTTTTATTTTATATTTTATAGCATAAACACTATTCGACCTCTGCTAAACAAAGCAATACAGTCTCACAATGAAAATAGACTTGGCATTAGCTTCTCTGCGAAACTTACATTCATTGAAACAGCATTGATACCCACATTCAAAGAAAATGCATCTGGCCAGTGTGGTGGATAAAGACTAGCTTTGGGGTGTTTTAAATCATAGGCCCCTTGCACACAAAACATACATGTTTGATACACCTTCCTGACAGTATTAAGTTATATTCCTCGTATAATGCAGCACACTTGTTACAGCGCATTTTAGAAGACAAATCACCTAATTCCACATTAAGGAGATATATAACTAATGAAGAGGTTTGCTGCAAGCAAACAGCTTAATTCTTCTTTGTTTCATCTACAAATAAAGTGCCTTTTGCCCTTGAGATATAAATTGCATATGTTGCATAAAAAATGCTAAGCTAGTAATATTACAACGGGAATGGATGGCAAACTGATAACATATAATTACTAGGTATCTCCGCCAAAGAGGACATTTTCAAGGCTGCAAAGTACAACAGAATACAGTGTCAGCAATCTATCTACATGCTGTGGGAGTAGAACCCACAGCCTTCTATATCAAAAACAAGTATTCGGTCATACTACTGACAACACAAACACACCATAAGCAGCATTACACTTCTCTCCCCTGAAGACCTATGCAGCATAAGAAATCTGTAAATAGACAAAATTTATTGGGAAGGGTACAAAGCCCAAAACCAGGGACACAAACATTGCTTGTATGATCTTAGAAAAGTTGCTACTATAAAATGTTTTGTGTTACCAACCATGCATTTCCTGACAGACAGAAAGACAAACTTAAATGGCTATGATTATTTAGTGAATTCAGTTCTCACTGGATTTGCCAGAAAATAATAATTTTAAGAGGAACAGACCAAAAGTATGTATGAGCCAAACATTCCAGACAGACCATGAACAGACCTTATAAAATGCAGATAACACAGCTTGAACAGACCTTGCAGACTGCTTAATTGCAATTGGCTAATAATGGCTTGAACAGAGCGGACCTTACAAAGAATTGGCTAATGGCTTGAACAGACTGATCTTGCTTAAAATGTAAGGTGTAAAGTACACAACACTTTGGCCCAGCAGCAGATAGTTCTTTCGTGCTTAAAAATAAATGCAGATAAAAATCGGGCATTAAACACATCTCTTTACAATACTATACAATTGGCCAATCGCTTGAACCATTGAATGCACTTTCATAAACACAGTTCTTGGACTTGAATCACAGCAGATAAAAAATACACCCATTGGCCCAGCCCCCAGAAGCTTGCTTAAATTGCAAATAAAATACACAGTTCATTCGGCTCCGGCCTTAATTTCGCAGCAAAAATATTCTTGGTCTAACAGCACAGCTGACTTGAACAGCAGCCAGCATATAATATACACAGCTTAATTAAATTGTAAAATAATATGCTTGTTTGAACAGACAGCAGCAGATTAAGCAAGCTGTGTGTTGTGTATTAATTGTAAATTAAAATGCACACAGTTCTTACTTTCTCAGCAAAAAGTTCTCTAAATTCTCTCAGACAGCAAAAGCAGTTAAGATACACTTGCACAGCAGATAAAATAAAATCGGGCTTTCATACAAACAGTTCCCGCCCAGAACTGTGTGCATGAAAGTCCGATTTTATTTTATCGCTGTACTGGTTCCTGGACTTGCAGCACAGGCTAGCAGATAAAAAACACATACATTGGACCAACTCCAGCAGCTTAATTAAATTACAAATAAAATACAAAAATTACACAGTTCTTTTGGCCTCGGACTTAAATTCATAGCAAAACTATTCCTGCCCTGGACTAGTAGCACAGCTGACAAACACGCATAAAAGGTATCCAGTTTTTTAGATTGTGCAGGGCTTTCTTTACTTGGCAGGCAGCTCTCTTAATAACATTACCAACTCTAGTAACAGCGCGAATATAATCAATACTACTACTACACAAGAAATCATCGCTTCTGCAGCTGCTTAGGTTTACAAATGTCTAAAGAAACTGAGCTTTGCAGCCTTACCTTGTAAACAGAATAGATAGTCCAGAAATCATCGGCCCAGAAATCCTCTGTGTCTTTTCTTAAGAACTAGCTAGCCCTCTTGACACGCGCGCACACACACACACACACACACACACACAAAACACTTTGTTTCCTTACCTGCTTCATCCGGTTCTTTTTTTCAGCCTGCAGCCGAAAGTCCATTCACGTTGGAAAAAAAATTGAAAAATAAAATAACTCCGTCCAGTCGCCAACCCATTCGCAGCATGCAGTAGTTTTAAAAAGTAACAAGTCCATTCTCGGCAGCATTACTGCTGCTACTGTTTAATTTTCATTTCCCGCCTGCTCATAGCCAGCCGGAAATGATGACGAGAGCTCCTTGAGCTTAATTCCGACTGGCTGGTAGCGTTGACGGCGCTGACGTCATCGCGCACGTGGTGACGTCAGCTCCGACAGCGCGAAATTTCAAAACATAAAAAAAAGAAAGCAAAAAAATCGGAAATGAAGGGGTGCCACTCGGGAATCGTGGCACCCCTTCATTTTGACCCCAAAACTCAGAAAAAACCGAGTAATTCGGGACGGTTGGGAGGTCTGTTTCTAACTCACTTCCTAGACTGGTATCCAGGTCAGCTACTCCTCATCAGCAGAGATTACTTTTATAATACAAAACTTTAGTGATCTAAGAATGCTTCTTGGCTATGTTTAGCATTTCAAATATATACAACCTATGGACACTGCAGGTCTGCAACTTTCCTTCTAATTCATTACACATGGTAATTTTCCCTCCACCCATCTAGTGCTATCTGAACCATTTGTATTTAATTTTATATTTTTTGTTTTGATAGTTCACTGTGTGGATCGATCCAAGTACCTTTTACAGTCATGACTCAGGCATAAAAGCTACACAAAAACAGTATTAGCTCACATTAATACTCACATAACTATTTAAACAAATACAATATTTCACAATTTTTAGTGCAGACTAACAATGTCAATTTAATACAAGATATTTAGTTCAATATAACAAGAAAATTAATATTTGTACTAGTTGTAATGAGTTTGTGACACACAATTACTGCTGCAACATGTGCACACAATGCAATATAAAGTAACTTTGTAAGCTAGACATTCTGCTTGGGTTTCCAATAAACAACACCAATGCTTTACACATGTAAGAAAAGACAGACATTAACCTGTCTGGAATAACATAAGAGATGAGTATGTATACAGTAGTAAAAAAAAGTTAGAATTAGGTAAGTAAAGAGAAGTGAAATATAGGGAGTGAAGGGCAGTTAAGGGGGTATATAAGACAGACTTACAGAAGTAGGATATTCTATAAATAAAAACTCCTCTGAGACATTGGTAAGCAAGTTTAGTAGAGTGCATAGCATTCTTTTTTAAGCAAGAAACATCTTTATTAAATTATCACTCATGACATACGCAATCATACATTTATATAAATGAAAACAAACCATATTGACATAATTTTAGTTGCAAACATTATACATCACTTATAATTTATCCACCAGCCCCACAAAAATGTCTTGCGTCGAGGCTGCAAAAAATCATTGTCAAAGCCTCCTACACCCAAGAAGACTAGATCTCAATAAAATTATCCACCACTGCATCATCTTTGGGCAAACGTTCAACAAAAACATCAAAAGTTAAATTATCTGTAATTCAGCTTGTTTCTTGCATCGTAGTAAAGAGTTCACAGCTCTGTTACTGTGTTGTATTAAAGTGAAGAAACTTAATACCACTCTGCAAATAAAAAATATTTTAGTGAACAGTGTGTCTGTAGTTTGGCACACCGATTCTCTTTTCCCTAGGGTGGAAAAAGATGAGGTGAAGTGAGTTGTCTTTCAGGTGCCAGGATCTTTGATATCTCAAGCTCCCTTTAAGACACTTTCAACTAACAAATACACCTCTGACATTATGGTGGGCCAAGAGGGGGTGAACAACTTAGGATACAAAACCTTCAGGTTATACACACAGAGATTTGTCAGAAATCTACATGCATGGAACAAATGCAGGCATGACTTTGGACCAGTAAAATCCAAGACCAAAACACTCGTAGTTGAAACCACCAGAAAAACGTCCAAAGACTTTTATTAAAACACAAAAATTAGCCCTTTCATCCAGTGACCATCACCAGATTTCATCAGACCTAATGGAGACCTGATGTTCTGATGAGGTCTGGTGATGGTCACCGGACGAAAGCGCTACTTTTTGTGTTTTAATAAAAGTATTTGGATGTTTTTCTGGTGGTTTCAGCTAGGAGTGTTTTGGTCTTGGATTTTACTGGTTTGCTGTTTTTTTAAGTTTGAAGTTATGACTCTGGACCAGAGTAGAATCTTTCCTTCTCCAAGAAGGTACCCTGGGTAGAAAGAAAGGATAATTGGCTTCAACAATTGTATAAATATTTGGTGTCATTCCAGCAGTGATCCAGTATTTATCAAGAAGGGATAATATGCTTGACAATTCTACTTGCTTTGCAAAGAATGGCTTGCATCTCTTGTTCCAAGATTTCTACATAATGGCTAAAGCCTTTGTTGCCCCCCCCCCATATTGTCTTAAAGATATTGTATCCAAAACAGAAGCACATTAAAGTGTTTTTGCTCAGTGCCAGAAATCTCAACAACGAACTACCTACATCTGTGTAATTACCTAAACTTGGTTTAAATGTTCAGGAAGCATTCCTTCCATACTTGGGTTTTGCACCTGGCATACGTTCAGACCTGATGGCAATTGTGGTCATATCTCCATATTTGTTATGGACCATACCACCTCTAGACAGACTCCCAGAGACCCACAAATGGAGCTCAATGAGCTCCAAATCACACTAAACAGGACCAACTATCAGTTTATATATAGCCTGTGATAGGGCACCCTCTATGGCCCCTGAAAATGATGCAAGGTTCTTAAATGCACTTGATGAGCTCCCTATAATCAAGAACTCCACTAATTAGGGAGACTATCTACCCCTAAATAACTGGAGTACCTTCACCTCCAATTGTAGGATATGCCCATAAATTCTTAGATTTAATAACAATCTGGTCCAGAGTTTTTATTTAACAAACTCACTACAAGACATAATATGCTTGACCTGGTCCTTATGAATATAGGGTCTGCTTGTACCATTCTCCCAGTATCTCCTTTCCAGGTTAAGATGCGTCGTAAACTAGCCATCTTCATCTTTGAAATCTCTTAAACTAGTATTTCAAAGTTCAATTACAGCACTTTCCCACTTCCGGAATAGACTACTGCTGCACATCAATCAGTATGAATCATTATCTTCCTTCAAATAGGAAATGGAGGATTGGGTATTCACAAATTCACCCCTAGCATGCCTGGCCTAGCCCGCCTCAAAACACGAGGTACAGCCTAAGGGTGGGTACTAGCAATGCATAAATGGTCACAAGACTTAGTTGCCTTTTATTTTCTATGATTCCTATGAACTTCACCTATAAGACTTCTATACAAAGCCCTGAAATACCAGAATTCCATTCACCTCCCATTACTTTTAAAGATCATTTACTGAAAGTGCTAAGCAACATCAAAACACTTCCTCCATGAGACCTGATAATATACATGTTTGCTTAATTAACATTGCTAGTAATGCCCTTGCTGCTAACAAGAATTATTTGCAACCCATGCAGCACATTATAACTGACCTCATAAACTACAACATGAAGATTATTATTAAACTTAATTCCCAACAGCTTGGTTTTCTGAAGGATACAGCTTGTCTACTTAACCTGGTAAACTTCCTTAGAAGGGTTATGGAGGTTGCAGATGGTGGGCATGTGGTACACATGGCATATCTTGACCTGGCCAAGGCCTTTGATATTATTCCCAAGCTGGCATCATACAGAAGATAAATGCTTTAAAAATCAATCCCTGTATGTTAAGATAGATATCAAACTGGCTAAAAGACAACACGCATGGTGCAAGTCGCAGGCACCTAATCTGAAATTAAGAAAGTGACCAGCAGTTTCCACTCAAGTCTTGCTGTTGGGACATCCCTTTTTTGGACATTACTTTTCAGATTTCCAATAAGAGAGTCAAGACCTCTGGTTAACAAAGACTGCAGGCAACTGTAAACTGGAGGTTGTTGTTAATCTACTCTCTGGCATCCAGACTCTCGAAAATGAACTCTCCCTAGTGAAGTCTTGGTGTACTAAAAATGGGGTCAAATTAAATGCTAAAAAAATGAAGCATTGTCACTTTTAGCAGACAACCCATCCACTCATCATGCTGTATGAATAACACACCACTACAAAATGAAAATACAGTTGGGGACCTTGGAACTTAGGTTGATAGCTCCCTCCTTTTTGACCATCATGTGCTAATGGTTGCCAGAAAATCCTTTTATTTAGCACAGCGAATTGCCAAAGGAATATCACTAAGTCGAATAAATAATCACTGTCTTATACTCAGCACTGATCTGACCAATTACTGAGTGCAATGTCCCCTTTGAGATGTATCTCGGTAAACATTTCAAATAATTAGAAAGAGCTCAAAAGTCCACCCCCCCAAAAAAAAAAAAAAAAAATTACAGGCCTAAAGTCCCTGCATTACTGAGAAAGGCTGAAAGTTCTATCCCTTTATTTAGTGACTTACAGTGTTTTGGGGGAGAGATCTCTGTCTAGCATACTATGCCATTAGAGACCTGGTTGTCTTGGACCACCTGTTATCTCTATAAATTCAATGACTCCACTGACACTAGAACCAAGAATCTAAATCTTCAACAACGGATGTGTAAAACATGGTGGAGAGACAGGTTTATAATCCACTGTCTCCCTAACCTCTGGAATAAGCATTCCCTACATGTTAAGCAGTGTGACCCACTCTCCTCCGTTAAACATAATCTAGAGGACTGAATGGGTTTTTACAAATCCACGCCAGGATTGACTGGCATGGCCAACCTGGAGAAGTGAGGTGCAGCCTGACTGAGTGTACGGTCAAGGTGTAAATGGTCATAAGATTCCATCGTCTTGAAATATCTATGAACCTAAGTAGTATAAACAATAAATTGCTTATGTACATATATACAGTTCTTGTTAGAATGCAGGAGATTTTCTATAATCAGTAATTAGATTACCTTTAGTATAGTTGTTTGGAAAAACACTAATTATAGTCTTTTCAATGAAACAATTACAAATGTAGCTGCCTCGGAGTTATAAACAAAGTATTTATTTCCAAACAGAGGATATTACATCAATTTTTGAATATCTACTGAGTGGCTTTTCCAACCGACAGGTATTTTTGACAAACTCATTTCCCCTACTGCCTGAAGAAATTGGTATCTCTGCAGTGATGGAATTGTTAGTGCCTTCATGGAGGTCATATTAGGAAGGATTTCATTTTTACCTTATTTTGGGCGTAGTACAGTAGGTTCGGTGAAGTAGCTTGAAAGTGAAGGTCACAAACAGAAGGAAGGCTCATGCTGGAAATGGGCAACCAGCTTTCCTTTTGGAGTGTAATGCGGTAGTTTTGGTTCCCAGGGATAATGAGTCACCATGTTTTATTAATCGCTCTTTGAATAAATACATCAAGGTATGGAAAACTCCACACTCTACTGGCACTAATGTGAATATTATAACATGGGACCACTCCACACAGAAACATGAGTAGAATAAATCTAAGATGACATATCTGCTTAAATCAGCAGAAGCATATCGACGTCAAGCAGGAATGGAAATCAAACCAGAAGTGGATAAAAACCAGGCAGCAACTGAATGTGCTAAAAAAACAAAAGAAAGAATACAAGGTGAAGGACCAGGAGAGAAGGCAAGAAATGTGGAAAAAACATAAATATAGTTGCAAGTATAGAAAACTTCTGGAAGAGCCTCATGTTGATCAAGAACCAATGCAGGAATGGTTAAGGAGAGGTGAATTTACATCAAGAAATGGAAGGTTATTTATTTATATTTATTTATTTATTTCAGTTTGATTACCGGGGAAGTCCACTGGGCCATGAAGTGCCCATTTTCAGTGGAGGCCCGGGAAGAAATGCTCAAGAACAGTACAATACAATATAGGTTACAGAATAAAGCTCCAAGAACAGTATAATACAATATAGGTTACAGAATGCAAATAAAGATTACAAAGAAAAAATACATACAGTATAGTTTGTAAAAACAAGTAGGGTTAATACATTTGAGAGTTGCAGAGAACTTGATGGCAGATTTATTTTTTTTTTTTTGAATCAATATTTATATGCTTACAGTCACTTAAAGTCTGTTAGTTGTAGTTATTTTGAGAAATTAGAATAAGTATGAGAGTATAGTGGAGTAGTAGTAGGAGTGCTTAGTTAGGGGTCGCTATGGAATTTAAGTGGGGTGAAAGCAGGAGCATTTCCATTTGGAGGATAGGTGAAGAAAAAGTTGAGTTTTGAAGGATTCAGTGTTGGGTATAGTCCTAAGTGAAGTAGGCAGAGAGTTCCATTTTTTACCTAGTGAGAAGGAGAGTAAAAGCTGGCCAGCTGGTCATTTCGGTTTACTAATGGAGATTAGGTTTTGGTTTTCGGATCTCAGTGATCTGTTAGGGATGTATGGAGGAAGGATGTCCTTTAAGGCTGGGCATTTATTAGGGGAGAATATTAGTTTGTGAGCAGTGGTTAGTTGTAGATAGTCTAGGTGATTAGGGAGTTCTAGCCAGTTCAGTGAACGAAGGCTGTGGCAGTGGTGACTTGATGTTTGGATTTGGTGGCAAATTTAGAGATCTTATTATAGCAAGCTTCGAGCTTAGAGGTGTTGGTAGCAGACAAGTTGGTTAGGAGAGGGGCTCCGTATAGAAGGGAAGGTAGGAGGAAGGATGTTGCCAGGGTATGCCTAGTGGAGTTTGAAAGGAAGTGTTAATGGTTCTAAGTCAAATTTTGGCAGCCCAATAATATTGGCAGCCCAAGATAGCGAGCTGCATACACGCTGGTTTACTAAGTCCATTGAACATGTGGGAGAAACAGACATGTAGGTTTTGTGGAACCGAATTGGAAACAGTCACACACCTTATTGCTGGTTGTGACTCTCTAATGGCAGAGGGACTGCATACTGAAAGGTATAATAATGTGGCGAGATTGTGCAAACATTATGGTATCAAAGTGGCTGAAAAACACTGGAAACATGAGCCACAGAGAATGATGAAGTCTACATCACATGGGATCACCCAATACAAACAGTCCAAAAGATAGATGCTAGGAAACCGGATATAGTGGTCCAAGAAAAGAAGACAAAAGTAGCATTGATAATTGAAATTGCCACACCTAGTGACTACAGTGTCTTGCGTACAGAGAGACACAAAGTCATAAAATACATTGATCTATAGGCAGAAACAAGAGCGATGTGGAAGAAAGATAACCAGACAGTTCCACTTGTAGTAGGAGCAACTGGTCCTATAAAAAAGAATTTACAATCGTATTTAGATATGTTACCAATTCATGTAACACCGTACGAATTACAGGAGTCATTAGTGGGCACATTGCGGGTGCTGTGAAGAGCACTTTTGGCTGACATCAAAGGGTGAGACAATACTAATTTCATTAACTTTAATCGTACTTTGACTTAGGAATGGGATCCATTTCCGCCATGGTATTAGAAACCCAAAAGACTTGGAGAAATTAAAAAGGCAGAACCATTAACACATGACTGATATTCCTCATGCTGTGACAATTACTGGTGACAAACAAGTCAAGGGGGGGGTGGGGGGTTGGCACTGTGCCTGTCTCTCTGCAGCATATGTTACTACATCCCAAGCACTTCACCAAGATAGGACTAGGACCTAAATCAGACAATTTCCATATGAGGTACACATGCTGTCCTGGTCTGCTGATGTACAAGCAGTTATGTTGCTTACAAAGTCTATACCAAAAGCCGGGGAATATGCTGGGGTACTGAAACGCTTGCTGGGATGGAAAGGCCTATTCAAGAGCTAATAATTTCCTATTCAGTGAGGATAGAGGAGGGAAATATGGCAATGTTTCAGCTGGATGAAGTAGCAAGGTTATGAGGAGACAGTCTGGACTGGAAGAATTAGGAAGGTGTGAGGGTTTTGCCAGTAGGGAGTGGTCCTGCCAGATGAGAGTTCACTGCATGGGATACATGTAGCCATGCACAAATACCATAGCAAACATTTGCTTTTCTGTTCAGTTTCATGTGAAGCATGGGGTATCTTTTCTGTTCGGTTAGCACTGTATGTTTTATGTATGCTAAAGGTTTGCAAGATAATCAGACCTACTGCATTTTATCTGTTCACTAACTAACTGCATATTTTCATACTTATAATATGTTGATAATCACAGATTTAGTTTCTCTATTATTATCTATAATTTTCTGTCATTTAAAGCTAAGGCATCAATAAGGAAATCACTAAGTCTGACAATGTTCAAAAAAGTCACCTCGTCTGAAATTCTAGTACAACAATCCAAATAAAAAGAAAACTTTATTAAAAACTGTAAGCAATTAAAATGGGATAAGCGCTTTCAGTTGAGCTTTCTTCAGAACCATAATTCCATGTTAATCACTGGGAGTTTTTAAGAAAGTTGTGACCAATCAAAATCATCTCTTTAGTTGATGCCTGCTTAACACCAACTTTAAAGGTAGTATATCATTTAAGCCACGTTCATGGTTATCCCTTAGATCGGCTATACATCTCGCTTCCTGCAATTCAGTAAAATCTTTGAGATTACCCTTCCTCGGGTTCTCAAATTATTTCTAAGACCGAAAAATAAAAACTATGAGTTACATATTGGATTATATGTTTTGATAATGCATTAGTGTTAACTTTATTTTTAATGTCTCTTAAATGTGCTTGAATCCTCACCCTAAAGTGACGGTTCATCTTCCCAATATAAAAACTTGGACAGTCTTTACACACTCTGCAACGTATACAATGTTTTTTTGTTCCACAATTAGAAATCCTTTCAGCTTGTAACTCCTGTTGCTAACAGGATGTTGAAAGTAACTTAAGGTGGAAATATATGGACAGGCTGTATATCAGCCTCATCGGAAAGTTCCTCCTCTCCTAGCAAAGTCTGCTTTCTGAACCATACAGGTATCTCTACAAATAAGTTGTTTCAAATTAAGTTTATTCTTAAAACAAAACTGAGTATATTCACCTACTATACTTTTAAATCGAGTCATCTGCAATCAATATCTTCCAGTTGTTCTTTATTATGTCACATATCTGCTTCACATCTTGACTATAGGTGGGCATGGACCTCATTGGGTTCAGTGCAGTTTTACTAGAGTCAACACACGTATTATCCTCCATGTTATATCTATGGAAGTAAGGTTTCCCTTTGCTGTTTCTCTGTTGCTTAACATCCAGAAATATTTTATTAATCTCTGTTGATTTATAACCTCTTTCATGGAGATGGTTTCTGGTCTTCTCAATTTCCATCTCATAAGTACTGTTATTTGTATTCACCTATAGCTAGCTATGATGTGGTAGGGGGCTTTGCCTATAGTTAATTGGACATGGAGTAGCTTGTGAGTCGTACTCTTCGACTAGTCTCGAGGTGTACTTGCTCTTAAGAGAGATACACCTCCTCCTTTGGTTCTTTCATGCTCGGTTTGTGGTCTGAATGCATGGAAGGTGTTGTAGCCCTGCACATCCAGGGTGCTTTCCGTGCGTTTGAACCATGTCTCTGTGACTGCACAGCTGTCAGCATCTTTCAGTGTGGAAGTGCTTGGGAGTGCAGTTTCTTGTTTAGACTCCTAGCATTAAGTAGCAGTACCTTGAGTATATCTACAGAGGATTTAGTTATGTTGGGAGATTGGTTATTTTGACACTGCCTAAAAAAGGCACAATATGGGTGGCTAATGCCATTGCCAGTATCTAAAAGCCTAGAGGAGACAGGTGCAGACCATCTCTGGCAAAGCAGCATGGCCTGTCAACCATAACTTCCCAGACTTACAGATACTGGATCCCCTTGGACTGACACCAGAAGCTAAACCAATTGTTGAAGTTAATATAAATATATATATATATATATATATATATATATATATATATATATATATATATATTTTGCATTGTGGCATCATCCATGGAGAAAGTAAAATGCTGCTTAAGGCCAGCCTTATACCTGCCTGTGACACAATCTGAGAGCTCAGTCACGTCTCTCTTCATAGAGTCCATTGAAACATGTCTCAAGTCATTCACCCTCACCTGGACTATGATGGAGTCATACTAGTACTTGTGGTTGAGTGACTTTAGTGCTTGAGTGACTTGATGGATCCTTGCAACTGACAGGCAGATAACAGTATCCATTCCTTATCCAGCCTGGTGAGGGGAACATCCATGTGTCTCACAATGGAGTCACCTATGACCAGTACATTAGGTTTTGTGGTGTTACACCTTATGGGCTTATTTGTTAAGATATTGGTGTGCATGTGTGTGTTATATGCTGTGGTTGTTTTTTGCATTGTTGTGCGCAAGTGGTTTCCGTTTGGGAAACCTCTGATCTTTTGGTAAGTTACTAGTAAGTACCTCTGCATAATGTGGGTTTATGTGTCCTTACTTGGTGTGGGATGTGTGTGTGCTGACAATCTGTTCGGCATTCAATTTGTCTTTATGCTATAGTCTTGCCTCCAATTTCATAGTGTAACTACATCTGTCACAAACTGTTTTGAGCGTAAGTGGTTGTCAGTATACATGAGAATTGCTACACTGTCTAAGGATGCCCATGCCCATCACGCTGACCAGAGAGATGATGGGAAATTGCCCACCCATGATAGCAGGTTTTATTAGGGAAGGGAATGGGTTAATTTGACAGGACTGTGCTGGTAGCTCCAAGACTACAAGAGGGGCCTATACTTTGTGTAGGCTAAAGTTGATTAAGAAGGCAATGCTGCTCTGTGTGCATCTGAGTTGCTCCTAGAGCAGCAGAAAAGCTTGTAAGAGAGTCATTGGCAGCTATTTATGGAAAAACTGAGCTTCTAGGCTTTTGTGTCTATACCAGCGCACTGCTCACCACTGCTGTGAGAAGAGCAGCACTGTGCAAATGTGAGGCTTAAATAAAAGCAAAGAGAAACAAGTTTTAAGCTATACAGGTCAGGAAGGCACACAATAAGCCTTCCATCAGCAATCCCCAACTCAGACAGGTTAGATTAGCACACTTCTACCACAAGGGTGCAGAAAACACCTTCTTAATGTAGAACAGCTGGTTTGGAGCCCAAGTGTAACAAGACCACACAAACTAACTACAACTAACCGATACAATGTAATACAATCCAATTAACTACTTAAAGCAGTAGTACACAGTACAGCTTTTTTTCATCTACTGATAAACTCTACCCATCACTGTGTCCTCCTGGAACATGTGAAATAGTTACCAGTAAATGCCAAAGCTATTCTACTGCTTGGTGCTCAGCTCTTCAAGATAATCAAACTTAACCAATGCCCCCCCCCCCCAATAAACCCTAAATTACTTATCAAAGTTATGCTCTTAGACAGGACTTGGAAAAATCCATAACCCTTTACAGATCCCATTTTTAAACTATTACATGTAAAAGTGCCTTCTTAAAAGTTGAAGCTGCCACACAGAACCATATTCCTTCATAGACAAGGAAACAAAATATTCTGAGTCAATTTAAGTCTTTCCTTTAAACAGCACCTTTCAAGTGAAGCTGCATTGCTTCAAATATAATGGCTAAAAACATATGCTTGAACTAAACCAGTTTGTAAATTGGCTTTGTTCACATATCCTTACTATTCATAAATCTTCAAACTTCAGTTATAACTATACTGTAAATACTAGGTACTTAAATTAACTTGTAAAATGTATATGTAAACACTGTGCCTCTTTCCAACCTACCTGCATGTACTGCTGACTTTGAGATATTACATACTGCATGATAACTATGAATCAATCAGAGGAGGTTCGAAAAGATTGAGAAGAGAGACTGGATAAGCATTTTACAAGGAAACAAAGACAAATGTAAGGCTTCCAAGTATGCAACAAAGTCAAGAAAGTTTAGGATTTTTGCTTGGAAGTGTTTGCATAGGTATTTGTATACCCCAAAGCGGACTCCAAATAATTTTTCCTCAGATAGATGGCAAATACTGGAGGTGTGATGGGGAAGAAAGAGGTAACAGGAAACGTGTTTTGGGAGTCTAATGAATCGGCAGATTTTAAAAATTCCCTACAGAGTACTCTGTCAGAAATATTGGGTGTGCTTCTCCTATGAAAATAAACACATCATAGTCACATTGTGCGCAATGATCAAATCATATATAGCCCAAAGTTGGTTAGAGAGAAGTAAAACCACATGGGAAGAATTTAAAGGAATGGCTATAAAGTACTTATTAACCAGCAAATTAATTACAAGAAGCCAAAAAAACTATCTTACTACCAGAAACATTGGAAAACACTTTTAGAAATCCTAGGACAAATCTGATTTATGAACAAGGGACTTCACCATCAATATTACTTTATATAATTAAGGGAAACTAAAGACAATTAGTATAGAAAAGTGTATACCCACAATAACAGTGTACAGGTCATGGCAAACACACATAAGATGAACATTAAGGTGTATATTGTACATAGTTAGTACAAGACAGAATGATTAGTTAGGTAGACTTGAATATCTGGTTGCAATGTTATAATGTCACATTTTTCAACATGTTGTATACTACCCTTACGTAATTGTCTGTTTTACAGCTCATTAAGAGCAGCTTAATTATTAGACAATTCTGTATAATTATTACCCTAACATTGATGATTTATGTTATGTATATTGTATTTGGACAACTGAAACTTGTTATTCCAAGTAGCTTGTATGTATATTTTCTGTGTCATTCTTGTCTTGTATTTAAATAGAAGAGAAATGTAATAAAAATTATATTTGAAAAAAAAAAAAGAAATACTGGGTGTATAAATGTGTGTAACTAAGGAAATTAATTATTATGAGCTGTGACACAGGATCTGAATAGCCCAGACACAGTAAGGCCTTGTTAAGATTAATTCTGGTGGCTGCCAAAAAAACAAATTACTAGAAAATGGAAACCAAAGTCTACACCAACTGTACTAAGTGCTGAATATTTTAACAGAGATAAAACAACAACAAAAAAAAAAACTAGTACTGGAATCTTTAGAAAAGGGAAGGAGTAAATTGCATAGAAATAAATGGAAACTGTGGCAACAATTCATACAGAATAATTTAAAGGAGGAGTGAGTTTTAAGGGAAGGCAGGAATTGAGCAATTTATGTAATGTTGAACTGATGATAAAATAAAAAAGAACATACATGATGTGTAATATATGTAACTGGAAACATGTTAATACGGTTGTTCTTTTATATTAATGTATGTTTTCCTATGTCTTAAGTGATAATTGAACAAAGGTGCTAAAAACAAAATTTTAAACAAATGAAACTTTTCAACCCTTAGCATCATACATACATACAAACATTTCAAGCATGGGTGTTAATGCCCTTCCAGCCTGCCAATATACCAAAACACTTGTTCCCATAATAAGTATCCAAGCTGTTCTCAAAAATATCTAAATCAGTACTTGCTTTAATATAATTTGGTAGTCTGTGCCATGCCAAAGAAACAAGAACAGTATGTGGGTAAACCAGGCAGGATACAAAATGCAAAACAATAGTAAAAAAAAAAAAAAAAAAAAAAAAAAAAAAAAGCCTGGAATCTTTGAAGTAAAATGCGCATTTATTCCAAACAGGAAAAAAAATCACAAAGCTTTTGGGATCAACCCTTCAACAGTGTGTAACAAATAAATCAAATGCCTCCATTTAAATAGTAAGTTCAAATCATAAAACTAATCACATGACACAATTATATTAAGCATTTCAGTTTAAACACACATACAGATAAAATGTTACTGAAAGTCAGAATAGCCATAAAATAAGTAAAACATTTAGCTAAGACCCATCCACACAAGCTATTATTTCAAAGTTAATGGTCTTCTTTTTAAAATAGGTTTAATGCTTACTGCTGCATTTAAACCTGGAAAACAATCTTCTAAAAGTGTGATCCATGAGTATACTTCTAACCCATTATTAAGATCCCCTCCTTTTTTCCTTCTGTCTGATGTCAATCACTCTAAATTTAAATGTATGTGTACTTCCTTTCTCCCCCATATGCTTGCCCAAAGCATTAGTTGCTACCTTTTTACATATTTCAGATTTGTGTTCAATAATTCTGTCCTTCAACCTTTTTGTGCATTTCCCTGTGTAGAATGCTTGACACACCTTACAGCATGCCATATATAAACACCTGAAAGTATATTTCTTCTTAGTGTTAGATTGTATAAATTCACAACCTATGCTGTTAAAAGTAGGGTTATTGCTCTAGATAGAAAAAATGTCACCAGATGTATCATGCAGGCCTCTGTCGTGGGCCAGCTTCTCTTTCACATATATTTCTCTCATGTTTAGGTTGATCACACGGGACTACAGCTAATCACGTTTGTTGACAAGTGCAAACTGGAAGTGATTATCAAATCTCATTCCAGTTATTATATTCTCTAGCAAGGGCTGAACAAACAAATACTTGGTGTGTAAATCACTGGCTTACCCTCAATGCTAAGAAATGTGTAGTTTCCGTTGGTAAACCTGCCAGTACCTCTACAAACCAAAAAGATAATATTCCACTTACATTTGTCCAAGTCATTACAGATTTGGGTGCCACTGCTGATAAACTCTCTTCTGACCACCACCACATATCTGATGTGGCTGGAAAATCTTGTACCTTGCACAACTTATCTTTCATGGTACTGCTTCAGATTCAAGAGAAGTCACAGTCCTACTTTCCTTCTTTATTAGCTCCCTCTTTGAATATAAATCCTCCTTCAGCATCTACCTCACACTAAGCACCTATACCAACTCAACAAACATCGACATTTTCTCACCAAAAATATCTCAGGTCTTAGTACCCTTAGCTGCTCTGACAGACTAAAAGCTGCATCTCTCTACTCAGTTTAGTATATGGTCCTAAGGGGGTGATCTCTGTTTAGGTTTCTGTGATAGGAATGATCCCGCACTCGGAAACTCCTTCACCTAAACAGAATAAGTGGTAAAAAGCATCTGGTTTAGAGACCTACACTTACAGTGCTAGATTAACAATAACAGCTGATGCAACAAGCTTCTAGCCCAACATAGCCCCTGTTCCTGGAAGACCCTCCCCTATGTATCACAGTACTTCCTTGGCAACTTTTAAAACTAATCTGGAAGACTGAAGGGTGATTACAATTTTTCATCTGGGATACATCTCTAATGGAGGCACTGTTCATCTCCCACCAATACTGAATGATATAGCCGAGCTTCTCAGTGGCCTTCTTGATCATAAGCTTACTAAAAACCAAATGATTAGAGCTAGCTTCACCTAGTTAAACTTGTCAGAACCTCTGATTAGCATGCGTCACTGAGAAGACTGTATCATTATACATAATTTGAAGAACTCCTTCAACAGTCTGAGTTGGACATTCTTCCTTTTACAGCTATTTATTCAAATCTTGGGTATCTGTAAATATTCCAAGTTTGCCTTGTTCATTTATGTCATCATACTAATGACTCATTCAGCCCATTCAGTTTGCTTAACAATTACATCCATATTTTCCATACATTACAATTCCTGTTCAGGTCTTGCTCCAACAGCTAGAGGAATTCTACTGGGTATAGATAACTGGTATTGCTTTAGGTAAAGTCAATGCGGTACTTTATTGGCAAACAGCCTAATGTAGTAAATAAATCATAATAACTGTAAAACAGCAGCATATTCAATGTTCTGTTTCATGACATTCAATGAAACATTCACAACCACATTCCTATTGTTACACTTTTCAGAGCTCTTCAGATCATCAGCATTTCAAAAACCTCTCTAAATCATCAGCATTTCTACAACAATCTTGGAACTTCCTGGAGGAAATGTGTGCTGTCCTTGACTCTGTAAACATTCATACTGCACTTCCAGCTGTTTTTTTACATTTCTATTATGTGCTACAGCAGAAACATTCATACTGAATCTTTTTTAACCGTGACAAGTTTCATACAAGTTACAACCCTCTTACACTGGAAACCCCATATGGAAGACGGGAAACATCTACGGGCAGGGGCTATAATCAAGGGTATCAAGAAAAGTCTGGATATATCATCATTCGGGTGAAGCAGTTCAATGCAAGGAGCCAATATTTGCAGAGATAAAGTGCGCAGGTTCACCTAGCTGGTATACCTGAGAAGTCAGATACACAATAACCCCAGCTTACAACTTGTATAACATGATTAAAATAAAGGGAAAAATTGTTAAAGTTTTCTTTGTACACCGGCTCTGTTTGATCCTGGTGCTGAACTAGCAGAGACCCAATACAATGAGCAGAAACCTTGAAGGGGAAAAGAAAAATGAAAAGCAATGGAGAGATTCTTCTTGCTAAGGAGTCTATGCTTTAGCTTTTGCTGCCCTTATCACATTTGATACCTTTCTGCTAGCTACCATGTCCCATGTCTCTTCCACCTTTCCATCTACTTCGTTCTACCTCCTGTATCTCTATTTTTTCCCTTTACAATCCTCACACTTCTACGTAGCCACATGGACTCATTTTTTACCTATTCATCACACTCTTGGTAACAGACCTGTGTTCTCATTTTTTTACTGTCTCATTTTGTTCTCAGTCTCCTAACTTATCACTGATTCTCTCTCCTACAACAGCAGAATCTACTCCCCTAACGTCTCAAATCATAATTTTTTTTCTTTTACTTCTTACCTCTCCCCATTGTAAACCCCACAGTCACATAACCACCGTTGGCTAATGGTGCCTAAACCTGAACACCTATGACACCCTCCTACCTTGGTTAGGACTGTATGGCTGGTATAATAGCATAGTCCAAGAGCTCACTCAGCTCCTACCTTCTCTCTCTCTACACCCTGGGCTTTGAATCCCCCAACCTGTACCGGATTGATTTAGGTTCCCTTTGACTATTAGCCTTTTCTTTCTATCCCTTTATTCTTGCCTCCTGTCTCTCATCTTTCTCCCTTGATGCATCAGGAGTATGATGCATTATAGCAATCCTTCAGCTCTGCCCCTTCTTGTACCTTAACTTCTAGTGCATTTAAACTAGCTTCTGACCTGAAGTTTCATGGGGCTACTAAAATATTTCCGTGGTTGACAGGCAAGCTGCTATGGTCACATGGCCATCATACAACTGCATACCCAGATTATCTTATGGGTCGACATGTTTTCCTCCAAGGAGTTTCAGTTTGAAAATTTAATGTTAAAAGTGAGTTTCACCATGTGTTGTATTGTACAACCTGGTGGAGTGCTTTTCGTTTTTTGTCCCCCTTTTCTCCACTATGGAGTTGGTATATGTAATTTAGGGGGCTGTGAGGTGACAGAGCTCCTGACTCAAGGGGTACAGGGTGGCTTCTCTTCTGGAAAAAAATATTTTGAGTTTCTGACTACTGGTTTCGATATTCATCTTTTAGAAACTGAGTCGGCTTTGACTGCTCATGGGTAAACTGAATATCCAGACGATGTGATCATCTAACAGTCCAGATCTGACTACTTCTATTTGTGTTTGACACCATTGAGCAGGCCTGACTAAAGGCCAAACCATCAAACTGTGCCAATGGCCTGGCTCAGATCCAATATTTTGTAGTAAGTTGAAGCAAGAAGATTGATAAAACTACATCAGGAAAAGATGGAGCCTCTTACTTTGGTTTTGGGTCTGAATGGTTACTACTTTCAACTTAAGCACTGAAATCATTCACTTCTCATCCCGGCACTTGCCCAAAACTCATAGCAAGCACTGACAAACCTTAGCACTAGACCCGCTCTATACTGTAGAAAAGGACAAGGTGCTCTATTCGGCCTTACCAGCCAATCAGTAAAACAGTTCACTGTACCTATCCAGGCATGTCCAAAGGGCAGTTTCAGGTGTACCCTCCAGTCCAACTGGTAAATCTGGGCATTTTGAGGCAATGTTACAATTGCCTCATGTACACAGACAACCTTCTCCTCCTTCCACCAAACACTAATACATGCGAGAGATGCAATTATACAGCCAAACTGGAGGCTAAGCTCTCTCAACCCAAGACTGGACCAGGCAGTCAAGAGGAGAAGGGAATTACTTGCATCGCACCACCAGTCTCACATAGACCTATGAAACCAGCACTGGCAAAAAACACACATAAATACACAAAAACATACTCGTTGGCTCTAAATAAAAATATGCAAAAGCAACAGAGACCTCCAAAGCAGACATCCAAGCAACCTCCACCCCCCAACACAAACCATGAAACACATACTTCACAAAACCAGTGTGCCACACAATCACAGCCCTTAAGGCAAAGTAACATACGTAACACACTAGTAATAGGTGACTCTATAGTCAGGCACACTGACGTCCCACTCACTAGGCTGAACAAGGAAAAGGTTACTGTTAGTTGTCTGTCGGGTGCCAGGATCCGCCACATAACACAAGCACTCAGGTCACTCCAGAAGTAGTACAAATATGACTCTGTCATTTATCCATGTTGGTGTGAATGACCTGAGTCGTACCTCCTTGGACTACATGAAAAGACACATGGAGGAGCTCTCTGATCATGTAGCCCAGGCCGGTATGACCCTGACCCTGAGTAGCATCCTGCCCTCACCAAGAATGATACCATGGTATAAAGAAAAAAATTATCAATTTCAACAGCTGGCTAAGCTTCTGTTGTCATTTAAAGGGGATCCAGTGTCTGTCCGCCTGGGATGACATGCTCGACAAGCCACGCTGCTTTGTTAGAGACGGCTTGCACTTGTCACCCTTAGGCTTTCGAATACTGCCCAAGGCTCTTGCCACCCCCATAGTACCTTTTTTAGGCAAGGCTCAAAAGGCAAATCCACCACTGTAAATAGCACAATTAACAAAAAACTGAGAGTAATGCTGCTCAATGCCAGAAGTCTAAACCTCAAAATGCACTCACTCGAGGCACTCCTCAGTATGGAGAAAATTGATATATGTGGATTAACAGAAACCTGGTTTAAGGCTCCAGAGAGCACCCCAACACTACCAGGCTACAACTCATACCAAAATACAAAAGGTGGGGGAGTATTCATATTCATCAAGGATATCCACACCTCCAGGTTAGTGGCACAGCACGATGCTTCAGAGATCATCCACATGCAACTAACAACGGGCAAAACTGCTATTCAAATTATAGCTTGCTACAGATCACCCACCATGTCCCAGGACCCCCACTCTGCATTCCTGGAAACACTGGGAAACATAAAGGTCCTACCAAACACCCTGATATTGGGTGATTTCAATTACCCAAACATTAACTGGGAGAACTACTCAAGTACAAACTCCCTTGCCCAACATTTTCTAGAATTTATAAACTCAAACACCCTGGATCAGTTGGCCAACACCCCCACCAGAGGTGACAACATATTGGACCTGGTCATCATCAACATGGGCGACCGGTGTTCCACACTGGAGTACAACCCCTCGCTGGTTAGATCTGACCATAAACTAATCGCTCTGGATATCCACATTCCGCCACCACCCCCGGTCAAATAAACCACCGTGAAAGACTTTTCAAAACCAAACTTCAAGTTACTTAAGACCAAGCTGGGAAGTTTCAAAGCCCCCATGCTAAAGGATAACGCTGTCCAAGTTGCGAAATCCTTTACTGATGCATTCTATGGGCACCTACAAGAATGCATGGATCGTGCTATCCCAAACAAAACCAAGACTCACTCCTGCAAGAAAAGGAAACTAGTCTGGTGGACCCCTGCCATAAACAAGCTATACAATAGAAGGAGGAAACTAGTACAGAAAAGAGTAAAGGGAAGACATCTCTGACCAGTATCAGCAAGAAGCTACATTCCCTCATAAAATCATCCAAGACTAGCTTCGAAAGAAAAATTGCCATGGACTCCAAAGATAACCACAAGGCGTTCTTTAGCTACATCAAGAATCAAAGTGGCAATTCTCAGATCTGCTCGGAGTTAGTGCAGAATGGCACAAAATACACTGAACCGACCAATATAGCCAACATCCTGACAGACAGGTTCAGTGCAAACTTCACCCCCTTCTCACCCCCAAAAGGGCCCATAACTATACCAGAAGAATGTAGTGCCCCTGAAATCACAGACACTCAGGTTAAAACAGCCCTCTTCCAAAGCCAAAAACACAGCATCAATGGGACCGGACGGTGTCCCAGACTGCGTCCTACACAAGCTCAAAGATGAACTAACCCCTCACCTAAACACACTGTTTAAACTCAGCCTCCCCACAGGCTACGTGCCCACAGAGTGGCACACAGCAATGGTTATTCTGCTCCACAAAGGTGGAGTCACAACGGACCCTGGGAACTATCACCCTATAAGCCTGACTAGCTTGGTCTGCAAAGCTATGGAGTGCATCATCATGGATCACATTAACAGAGACATTGGAAACCTCCAAACACTGGACCCTACCCAGTTCGCTTTGTTAAGGGCAGATCATGCCTCCTAAACCTGGTGGACTTCTTTGAGATAGTTACCAAGGCTAAAGACGAGGAAAAGGTGGTCCACACAGCTTACCTAGACCTCGCAAAGGCCTTTGACACCATTTCCCACTCTGGTATTATAGATAAGCTCACCAGCCTGAACATACACCCCTATGTCACGAGATGGGTTGCCAACTGGCTCATGGACAGAACCCACATGGTAAGAGTTGCAGGAGCTAGGTCTGACTCTAAACCGGTTACAAGGGGTGTTCCCCAGGGCTCAGTCCTAGGACCCCTCCTGCTCAGCATATACTTCTCAGAGGTACAGGCAAGCACAGGAGGACTATGGCTCACCAAGTTCAGAGACAACTGCAAACTAGGGGCTATAACTGACTCTCCAGCTGACACAGACATCCTCCAAAAGGGTCTCACAGACAGATACCTGGTGTCAAAACCATGGCCTCCAGCTAAATGCCAAAAAGTGCATAGTCATCCCCTTTGGAAAAAACAAAGTACCGACAAACTACCACATAGTTGGTAGCCCCCTAAATACGGAAGACGAAATAAATGATCTGGGGACCCAAGTAGATAGTAACCTCTCCTTTGATAATCACATTGCCAAAGTGGTTAGAAAATCCTTTTATGTGGCCCACCTAATCACAAAAGAGTTTGCATCCAGATCGAAAGAGGTCATTGGGCCCCTCTACGCATCACTCATCAGACCCATCATAGAGTACAATGCCCCATTTGGGATGTACCTTACAAGACACCTGCAACAACTGGAAAGATCACAGAAGTTCCTCACCAAGAGGATCACTGGCCTCAAGCAGATATGCAGCTCGACTGAAGAAACTCCAGCTGTACTCAGTTGCATACCGCCTACTCAGAGGTGATCTCTGCCTGACATACAAGGCCATGTCCAATCCAGAATTGATGGACATACTCCACCTAAAGAAAACCATATCCCCTCGAGCCACATGCTCCAGGGATCTAAACCTCAGCACAACAATAAATAGGACATGCTGGAGGGATAGATTCCTGTCCCAGAGACTTCCCATGCTCTGGAACAAGATTCCAATCTATATTAGGCAGAGCACCTCGCTAACCCTCTTCAAGAGAAACCTTGACGAGTGGATGGGAAACAGAAAGTTTACCCCAGGGATCACTTCAATGGCTCTGCTGGACAGAGGCGCAGGGAACTAATCTAAGGGGGCGGCAAAAGCAAACACATTCCGGCTAGGCTTATAAATGCCTTCGGGCAGATAGCCTAGTACCTGCCTATGAACCTGTGAACCAATATCACAGCCTGCTATCCTGACCTCTCCTCTTACAAACCTGCTCAGGGCCCACTGCACTAACCAAGTGATGTGAACTAAGGAAACAAGGCAATTTTGTGTTGAAAGTGGCTTTTAGTGGAAGTCCATTCCTGCTAATAACCTATTTTAAACAGCAATTTAATGTCCAGGGAGACATCATGGATGTTTTTTTCTTGAGGCTGTGCTGTGACAAATACATGGAGATTAATTAAGAACACTGTTTTGTCTTTCAACAAAAAGTTGCTCAATAATGAAAAATGAGACTGCACAAATGAAATGGAAGGTCTTATCTCTTTGATGTTGATATGATCTGACTTCTGAAGGGGGGCCAAAGACCTTGAACTTTTAGGTGACCACAGGAAGCCACCCACACCATGTCTGAAGCATTGGTGAACAGTTTTTGAGAAGGAACCAGAAGTTGAAAAGGCAGGCCTGAGCTGAGGGAAAGTTGCTGAATCTACAACTCAAATTCCCAATTTAGACAAGGAAGGAGAGGCACTCTGAATCAGAGGGTGGCAATGCTGAAGGCAAAATGACTTTAGGTACCCTTGAAGCTTCCACATGTGCTGTATGGCATACGCGAGAGCATGAACAAGCCATGAATCCCAGGGCTCAAAGAAACTCTCTGGCTGGAATAGCAGGCAGAGGAAGAAGAGACTGAAAGAAAGCTGTCAAGGACAGAATTTTTGTAGGTCAAGGATGTGAAGGCTGCCAGCCTAGCCAAATAGAATTTTGGCGATAATTCTGTCATCTGTAAATATTAATGTAACAACAGTACACTCTGCTGGCAGAAAGCTGACCAAGTAAAGCATGTTGTGACCCTTTGATCTAAAGTCGGCTCTAGACTGTCTAGATGAAGATATTCTTTCTATTGTTTTTAACCAAGAGTTAAATTGCTAGATTTAAACATGCAAATCTATTTTTATTGCTCTGCTTCCTGACCAGCTGCAAGATAACACAAGGATATGTTAAGAATGTAAATGTAGTTTCTGTTAGTCTGGGAACCCTGAGAAGTGTGAAGAATGATATAATGGGAATCAAGAATGTGATTTTAAAAACGGAGAGAATCAGAGAGCTTTAAGCATTTTTGTCTTGACCATCCAACTCATCAACACTCTACCTGTTTCTATATGCAAGTTATCTTAGATTTGTGTTTTCTCTTGGGAATAGCTAGAAAGTTTAGACTAAGTGTTTTTCTGTGATGTCAGAACTGTACTACTGAATTATTTTAAGTATTTATCTGTGATCTCTGAACTCTTGACTAGCACTGTGTAGTAAGAAGTATTGTCTTGTGTTTTTATTATTATTAAATATTTTAAAACCTTTCAACTGTGGCATAAGTTAAGCTCTAAGAGTACATTGCATATTTATAGTGATCCTGTACCAAGTCCCTCAAATAAGTTTTGACTGTTTAGTCACACTTACCAATTGGATAATAATATTGTACAGTAATAATTGGACACCATTGTAAGGGCCTTTGAGTAGCTAATAAATATTAGCTGGGTGGTGGCAGTGATTTCTACTGTATAGTCTGAGTAAAAGGGGCAGAGCTGCAGAACCTGTGCCAACCTTCCCCAGAAGTGTCTGTGTGGTTATATAAACTCTTATCTTGTGTGTGTGTGTGTGTGTGTGTGTGTGTGTGTGTGTGTGTGTGTGAGAGAGAGAGAGAGCTACTTGGGCAGAGACACAAAGCACTGGTTGGACAGAGAGGGTGCTGGAGATTTTAGCTTGCCCAGCTGGCTGAGATCTGGACCCTATAGCTGTGCAAGTGGGGAGTCTTATTGAGGACCTGGAGAGCAAGGGAGTGACCAGACCCAGACTGACTGTGATCACTGTGTGCTCTTAAGAGAAATTGCATTTTATTGTGTGTATTTGTTATCCTTTCCTGCTATATAGGACACCCCTCACTGGTGTTCGTGGTGAGGATTGAAGCTCCTTGACTGCTGGGCCAGGGCACGGGCATCACATATTAATTGTTTGGCAGTGGTGGGATATCCACACCACATATTAATTGGTTGGCAAATACTAACTGGCTTGTAGTGGTGTGGGTAGAGTGAATTCCTGGTGCTTGGGTACAGTGAGCTTTGAAGGTGTTTTGTACTCTAAATCAGCAACACAGTGAATACTCAGATTTCAGATCACAATTGTTTTATTTATTTTGTTAGCTTAGTTAGTCAGGGTGAGCAGGCAGCATGTCAGCAGAAGAGTATGGAAAGCTGACAAGGAGCCATCTGGCAGAGATGTGTCAGGCTAGGGATCTGGTGCATGGAAACCTGACTAAGGCAAACCTGATTGCAGCCTTGGTTACAGCTGCATCAGAAAACAGCAACCAGGAGGACAATCAGACTGGCAGTGGAGATATAATACCCTCGGAGAATGGACAGCTCAAACTTTCTGCAGAGGACTTAAAAATCCATCTGGAGCTAAAGAGACTTGAGTTGGAGGCCAGGCATGTGGAAATAGAAGCAACTGAGAGACTGAGGCGTCTAAAGAGTGAGGAGAATGAGAAACTGCTATGCCTGGAAGCTGAGGAAAAGGAGAGGTAGAGGCAGCATAAGAAGGAGATGCTGACTCTTCGCCAAAGTCATAGAGGTAATGGGGAAGGGAGTAACTGGACCCCAGAAGCACAACAGGTCAGTAAATTCTTCCGCATTTTACAGAGGGGGATCATTTTGACAGTTTCATATGTTTGAGAGGGTATGCAAACAGTATAGTGTTGACCAAAGGCTCTGGGTACGGCTCCTGACCCCCTTACTCCATAGTAAAGCTGTAACTGTATTGTCAAAAATGTCTGATGTTGCATGTTTTGATTATACTGTTGTTAAAAAGCATTTGTTAGAATTGTTTAAACTAACACCTGAAACGTAGAGGAAAAAATTTCGTGAGCATAGACGCAAGGCAGATGAAAGTGTGTGTGAATATGTTGTTGAACTGAGCACTTATTTCCATAGGTGATTGAGTGGATGTCAGGTCACCACTTTTGAAGGGCTGGCAGACCTTTTGGTAAGGGAACAAGCCCTTAGCACTTTACCTGAGGACATGAGTATCTGGTTAGCAGATAGACAATGTGCTACTTCAGATGAGTTGGGGAAGAAGGGGGACCCATACCTGGCAAGCAGGGCAGCCCTACACCAGAAAGGGACCCCCAGTACTGCTAATGGGTCTAAAGGAACCCATGGTGGGTAGCACAGACTGCCCCAAAAGAATCTGCCAGTAGCAGGGGAAGCCACTAGTCCAGGTACACATCCAGGAGCTAGGGTTAAATGTTTTGAATGCAACCAGTGGGAGCATGTGGCATATAGGTGTCCACGGAGGCAAGGTGGGGAACAAAAGATGAGAGAGCCAGTGAGTGGGAAAGACAAAATGCCAATAGTAGGTTGTTTTGAGACAACAGGGGCACTGAACTACGATCCTGCAGATGTCCTGATAGGGAAGAATTTGGATGAGGCAGTACCATGTGCTTATGCAGTTACACACAGTCAGGCTAGGAGACGAGCATGCGGGTCTGGTAGCCTGGGAGAGACCCAGACCAACTGCATACTTGCAGCCAGGACTGGTGAGGTGGTTACTTCAGGGAGGGAGCTACCCTGTGGCAGTGAGACTAAAGGTGAGCCACAGCTGCTTGGGGGTACTGATGGTCCCTTGGACAGAGCGACTGCAAAGGTAGAGGTGAGTAGTAGTACCCAGGCTGACAGTGAGGCACCACTGTCAGAGGATGCCAGACTTCCTGTAGAAGAGGAGCTGGGAAGGGTTACAAGGAGAGAGGTGAGACAGGCTCAGCTCTCAGACCCTACATTGCAAGGCCTGAGGCAGGTCGCTAGGGAGGCATGATTCTCAAGGAAAGGGGGAAATCTGTATACTGGGACAAAGGGTTACTATACAGAGAGTGAACCCCTGAGGGAGGGCTAGAAGGAGAGAGTACAGCAGTTGGTAGTGCCTAGAGCCTACCGTCTGGCACTTCTAGCCATAGCCCATGATATTCCCTTTGCAGGTCATATGGGCATAAAACATGCAAATAAGTGTATTATGCAGAACTTCTATTGGCCTGGAATTTCCAGAGATGTAACAGGGTATTGCAGGACCTGTGAGCAGTGCCAAAAGGTAAGCAAGGCAGAAGACAAAGTGAGAGCTCCTTTGATGCCTTTGCCTGTGATTGAGGAGCCATTTCAGAGGGTAGCTATGGATATTGTGGGTCCTCTGAGTACCCAAAGTTCCACAGGGAAAAAGTATATCCTAGTGGTAGTGGATTATGCTACACGATACCCTGAGGCAGTGGCTTTGTCCTCCATTGAGGCAGAGAAGGTGGCAGATGCTTTGTTACAGATTTTCAGCAGGGTAGGTTTCAAAAAAGAAATACTGACTGACAGAGGTGCCAATTTCACGTCGGACCTGCTGGCTTGTTTGTGGAAGTCCTGTGGGGTGAAGCACATGAAGACCACCCCCTAACAGCCCCAGACTTGTTGAGAGGTTAAACTCTACCATCAAGTCCATGCTATGGGCATTTGCAGATCAGTTTAAGTGGGAGTGGGACAAATATTTGCCCCATCTGTTATTTGCTTACAGAGAAGTTTCCCAGGAATCCACAGGTTTTTCACCCTTTGAGTTGCTGTATGGGCATAGGGTGAGGGGGGGCTCTAGATTTAATTAGAGTGGGAAGGTAAGTCTCACAAGGAGTCTGTTGTGGCATACGTCCTAAACCTCAGGACAAGGCTCAGGGAACTCATGGGCTTGGCCCAGGAGAACCTGGCAGAAGCCCAACAGAAAAAGATGTGGTATGACAGGAATGCTAAAGCTAGAGAGAATGCTGTGGGGCAGCAGGTAATGGTTCTCATTCCTGTCAGACACAACAAGCTGCAAGCAGCTTGGGAGGGACCCTACAAGGTGGTAAGAAAGGTAAGTGATGTTAATTACATGGTGGAACTGCTAGGCAGAAGGCAGGGACACAAATTGTACCATGTTAACATGATGAAACCTTACCATGATAGGGAGGCCCTTGTGCTGAGCATTTGCAGTGGATTGCAGGAGGAGTCTGAGGGAGATCTGGGGACTGATCTCCTCAGTGAGGCTCGGGCTGGAACCTCAGTGGAAGGGGTAGCAATGTCCCAGCAGCTATCTCCTACCCAGGTTCAAGAAATCTGAGCAGTGTTGCAATAATTTGGGGACATGTACACTGGGAAACCAGGGTGCACCCATCTGGGGCAGCACCAGGTGGATACAGGACCCCAAAGGCCTATTAGGCAGGCCCCTTATAGAATGCCTGAGAGAGTCAAACAGACACTGAGGGAGGAGGTACAGGAGATGTTGGAACTAGGGGTGATTCAAGAGTCCAACAGTCCCTGGGCCTCCCCAGTGGTGCTGGTGCCAAAGAAGATTGGCAGCACCAGGTTCTGTGTGGACTACAGAAAATTAAATAGTCACACAGAGTTAGATGCTTACCCCATGCCTAGGATGGACAAGGCCCTAGAGCAGCTGGGTGGGGCTAAGTATCTTACAACCATCGATCTTACCAAGAGTTACTGGCAGGTGCCCTTGACTCCCAGTGCTAGAGGGAAGTCAGCCTTTGTGACTCCTTTTGGCTTCTATGAGTTCACAAAGATGCCCTTTGGGATGAAGAATGCCCCAGCAACTTTCCAGAGGCTGGTAGATCATATCCTAGCAGGAGGGTTTGCCCTTGCTTACCTAGATGATATTGCCATCTACTGCCATTCCTGGCCAGAGCACCTTCAGCATGTCTGGGAGGTGCTGGGCAGACTACAGAGGGCAGGGTTGACCATTAAGCTGAGAAAATGTCAGGTGGTTATGGCAGAGGTCTCCTACCTAGGACATAGAGTGGGGAGTGGTAAGATAAGGCTAGAACCTGCCAAAGTGGAAGCCATTCAGGCATGGCCTGCACCCATTACTAAAAAGCAAGTGAAGGCATTTTTAGGGACAGTAGGGTACTACAGAAAGTTCATCTCCAGTTATAGTACCACAGCTGCTCTCATCAGAAACCTGACAAGGAAGAACAGGCCAGATAAGGTGGTGTGGACCCCAGCATGTGAACAGACATTCCAGAAGCTTAAAGAAGCTTTGGGAGGACCCCCTGTGTTAGCCAGTCCAGATTACAGCAAAGAATTTGCTGTGCAGGTGGATGCTTCGAACCATGGGGTGGGGGCTGTACTTAGCCAGATTTCTTAAGAGGGAGAAGAGCACCCAGTGGTTTATCTCAGTCATAGGCTCCAACCCAGGGAGGAATGCTATGCAACTGTAGAAAAGGAATGTCTAACCATAGTGTGGGCACTGCAGAAACTTTAGCCTTATCTGTATGGAAGGAAATTCACTGTTATGACAGATCACAACCCCCTAACATGGTTACACAGAGCCAGCCAGCAAAATGCCAAGTTGCTAAGATGGAGCCTGGGGTTGCAAGCATAAGATATGTCAAGTGCAGCACCGCAGTGGGATTAGCAATGCCAATGCAGATGGGCTCTTAAGACAGGGGATGGGGTAAGGTATACTCAGATAGACCTAACTCTCTCAAGGGTCACTTGAAAAACTAGCTTGAGTTCTCCGGGGGGAGAAATGTGAAGGCTGTCAGCCTAGCCAGATAGAATTTTGGAGATCATTCTGTCATCTGTAAATATTAATGTAACAGTACACTCTGCTGGCAGAAAGCTGACCATGTAAAGCATGTTGTGAACCTTTGATCTAAAGTCTGGTCTAGATGAAGACATTCTTTCTATTGTTTTAACCAAGAGTTAAATTGCTAGATTTAAACATGCAAAATGTATTTTTATTGCTCTGCTTCCTGACCAGCTGTAAGATAACACAAGGAGATGTTAAGAATGAGAATGTAAATGTAGTTTCTGTTAGCCTGGGAACCTTGGGAAGTATAAAGAATGATGTAATGAGAACCAGAAATGTGATTTTAAAAACAGAGAGAATCAGAAAGCTTTAAGCATTTTTGTCTTGACCATCCAACTCATCAGCACTCTGCCTGTTTCTATATGCAAGTTATCTTAGATTTGTGTTTTCTCTTAGAAATAGATAGAAGCTAGAAAGTTGAGACTCAGTGTTTTTTCTGTAATGTCAGAACTGTACTACTGAATTATTTTAAGTATTTTTCTGTGATCTCTGAACTCTTGACTAGCACTGTGTAGTACGACATCTTGTCTTGTGTTTTTATCATTTATTATTAAATATTTTAAAACCTTTCAACCGTGGCTGTTCTGTGTAGAGATAAGTTAAGCTCTAAGAGTACATTGCATATTTATAGTAATCTTGTACCAAGTCCCTCTAATAAGCCTTGTCTGTTTAGTCACACTTACCAATTGGATAATAATATTGCACCGTAATAATTGGACACTCTTGTAAGGGCCTTTGAGTAGCTGATAAATATTAGCTGGGTGGTGGCAGTGATTTCTACCATATTGTCTGGGTAAAAGGGGCACAGCTGGAGAACCTGTGCCAGCCTTCTCCAGAAGTGTCTGTGTGGTTGTATAAACTCTTATCTCAAAGTGTGTGTATGTGTATCAGCTACTTGGGCAGGGACACGAAGCACTCTTTGAACAGAGAGGGTGCTGGAGATTTTAGTTTGCCCAACTGGCTGAGTTCTGGACCCTATAGCTGTGCCAGTGGGGAGTCATATTGAGGACCTGGAGAGCAAGGGAGCGACGAGTCCCTGAGTGACTGTGATCTCTGTGTGCTCTTAAGGGAAATTGTACTTTACTGTGTGTATTTGTTATCCTTTCCCTCCAATATGGGACACCCCTCACTGGTGTTAGTGGTGAGGATTGAGGCTCCTTGACTGCCGGGCCAGGGCATGGGTGTCACAGAGGACAGGCTAACATTGGCACTGTCTGAATCCTGCAACCCAGGTAGACATGATCTTGAGAGGGAGTCAGAAAAGACTTCTGGAAGTTGATAGTGAACCCAGACTTTGGAGGAGAGATATGGTGAACTCCAGATCCTGTTACAGACAACAGAAGGTGCCTGAAACAACAGGTTGTCTACAGAAGGAAAAATCTGAATGCCTTGGAGCCTACAAAAGGCAATCACAGGAAAGTACAGTTTTGTACCTACCATAAATGTAGATGTCCGAACAGGATAGCATCTGCAGTCCTAACAAATGGGTTGTCCTGTCGTCAGGCAGCCCTTCGGTCGGCCGGATTCCAAAGTCTGGGTCTGGCCTCGGCTGGTGTCGCACTTCACCCGACGTCATCTCTGCTGGTCTTCGGGTATAAAGGCATCAGCCGACGCCATTTTCCTCAGTGTTTCTTGCCCCAGATGCCAGTTGCCCTCTTGGAAAACTAAATTTTGGATAAATGCCAATGTTTCCAAAAAAATAGTAGGCAAACACAAAAATAAGCATGTATGTACATATATACAAACAAATACACCATAAGAGATCCCCCCCTAGCTAGCTATTAGGAGGGTAAATACCCTAGGAGTACCACAGAGGGGAAGGAGGGTGGGTAATCCTGACTGCAGATGCTATCCTGTTTGGACATCTACATTTATGGTAGGTACAAAACTGTACTATGTCCTTCAAGGATGCATCTGCAGTCCTAACAAATGGGTAGAATACCATAGCCAAACTAGGGGAGGAGGAAGAAGAATATTGGTGTAGTTAGGATCCCTTGCAATACAGCAGTGGCAAACCCTGCTCGAGATCTAGAGTATAGAGGTAAGTTGTAATGCTTGGCAAATGTATGCACGGAGGTCCAAGTAGCCGCCTCAATAATGTCCTTGGTAGCCACTCCTCGTAAGAAAACTGTGGCAGTGGCTGTAGCCCTTGTAGAGTGAGGTCTTATGTTCTGTGGAATTTGCTTTCCATGGTAGGAGTAACAGAATCTTATGCAATTTCCTATCCATTTGGAGATTGTCTGTTTGGAAATTGCTTTTCCTTCCCTTCCTGTTGCATAAGCTACTAAAAGCTGGTCAGTTTTTCTATTACCCTTGGTTCTGTCCAGGTAGTAGCGTAACTGTCTATGTACATCCAAGGTATGCAGCAGTCTTTCCCCCCTGTTCTGTGGATTGGGAAAGAAGGTAGGTAGGTGGATTGCCTGGTTTAGAGACACTCTGGATACCACCTTAGGCATAAATGTAGGATTAGTTCTCATGGACACTCTATCTTGATGGAAGATTAGGAAGGGTTGTACTGCCATTAAGGCCTGTAGTTCAAACCCTTCTTGCTGAAGTAATTGCCAGTAGGAAAGCAGTTTTCCATGATAGGTGTTGAAGATCTGCTGTTGCTGCTGGTTCAAATGGAGGGAGTGTCAATTTTTCTAGCACAAAGTTCAAGTCCCATGCTGGTAATGGTGGTTTCCTAGGAGGTTTTACATTCTTGATTCCTCTGAGGAACTGCCTGAGTAGAGGATGTGAGAAGACAGGGGGATTGAAGCTGTATTCTGCAGAAATAGCTGATGTATGTATCTTGATGGAGGAATAGGACAGGCCTGTATGGAGAAGCTCTGCCAAGTACTCCAGGATGTTAGCAATATCTATTTTTGACACATCTTTTCCTCTTTCAGTACTCCAAATGACAAACCTTTTCCATTTTCCTGCATAGTTCCTTCTTGTTGAAGGTCTGCGGGCCTCAAGGATAATGTCTTTAACCCTTTGGGATAAATCTGGGTTAGTTGCTGTTATGTGATGTTCCAGGCAGTCAGTTGTAGAGTTTTTAGGTTTGGATGCATGATGTTGTAGTTGTTCTGAGTTAACATCAAAGGCATCAGGGGTAGTGTCCACGTTCTCCCCCGAGACATGCTCCTCAGCAATGGATACCAGTGTTGTCTTGGCCAATTTGGAGCTATCAGAATTATCCTTGGACGTTCCTCTTTGATTTTCAGTAGTACCTTGTGCATCAAAGGAAGAGGTGGAAATGCATATGCTGTCAGGCCTTTCCAACTGAAGGATAGAGAGTCCACCTTCCATGCAAGTGGGTGGTATGTCCTTGTGCAGAATTTCTTAAGCTGGTGATTGAGTGGGGATGCGAATAAGTCTATTTGTGGCATTCCCCATTTCTTTGTGATGGCCTTGAAGATGTCCGGGTGTAGCATCCATTTGTGAGCACCCGAGGTAGTTCTGCTTAACATGTCTGCTAGGATGTTTTCTTTTCCCGGTACAAATATTGCCTGTAACTGGATGTTGTAGCTCAGAGCCATATTCCAAAGGTCCAGAGTCATTCTGCATATGAGGTATGAATGAGTGCCTCCCTGTTTGTTGATGTACCACATGACTGTGGTGTTGTCTGTCCTTATCATTAAATGGCCTTCTTTGAGGAATGGTCTGAAATTCTGGATTGCTAGTTTTACTGCCAGCATTTCTTTTTGATTTATGTGCAGGTGCAGCTGGTCTGGAGTCCATAATCCTTGTATGCATTTGTCCAGCATGTGTGCCCCCCAACCTAGGTCTGAGGCGTCCGTTGTGATGGTTTGGCTTGCTTGAAAGTTGTGGAAGGGCAAGCCTGGGTTTGACTGGCATGCTTGAGCCCACCATAGGAACTCTTGTTTCAGGCATGGGATTAGTGGGATTTTGGTTTCTAAGCTGTGCCTGTGTTGAGACCATAAATTCTTTAGGTACCACTGTAGCTTTCTCATATGCAGTCTGGCATGGGGGACCAGGATTATGCATGATGCCATGAAGCCCAAGGCCTGCAGTACTTTCCTTGCTGTTAGTTTGTTCTGCTTTGTTAATGCCAAGAAGTAAAGAGGGAGTTGTTCTTGTTTTTCTGCAGTTAGGAATGCCATCTGTTTTACTGTGTCCAATTCCGCACCCAAGAATGTTCTTGTTTGGGATGGTATCAGTCTTGACTTTTTTAAATTGACTGTGTATCCCAGGGCTTGTAGTAAGCAAATGACTCTTTGTAAGTCTTTTGTCAGCTTGCTTTTGTTGTCCGCTTGTATGAGGCAGTCGTCCAGGTATGGATAAATTTGGATTCCCTGTAGCCTGCAATGAGCGATTAATGATGCCAGGCATTTTGTGAATACTCTGGGCACAGTAGATAAGCCAAAGGGCAATGCTGAGAATTGATAATGCTCTGATCCTGCAAGAAATCTGAGGTATCTTCTGCAATTTGGTCGTATGGGGACGTGCAGGTATGCCTCCTTGAGATCTAGAGTTACCAGCCAACACTCCTTGCCCAGCATGGGAAGAAGTTGCTGTAGGGTCAGCATTTTGAATTTTGGGACAATGATGAATGTGTTTAAGGCAGACAGGTCGAGAATAGGTCTCCAACTTTTCTCTTTTCTTGGTACTAGGAAGAGTCTGGAGTAGAATCCTTTGCCCTGTTCTGTTGGTGGTACTCTTTCCACAGCTCTCATCCTTGTTAATTGAGCTATCTGCTTTAGAGCTTCTGTTTTCTGATTTGGAGCTAGGTTTGGCATTCCTCTTTTTACTGGTAAGGTGTGGAAGTGAAACCTGTAGCCTTGGTCTATGGTCTGCAAAATCCACTTGTCTTTTGTGATATAGTGCCAATTTTTTGAAAATAAGGCTAACTTTCCGCCTAAGGGTGCTGCTATTTGTTCCCTGGTAGGCGGTGTCAGAGCCAAGTCACTGTGATTGTCCTGTTGCAGTGGCAGTGGTTGTGTCTGTGCCTCGCTGGTTATTGCCTTGCCACTGGCGTCCTCTGTAGGCACCTCCTCTGGATTGATTTCTGCCTCTGGAACGTCTATTCCTGCCTCTCTGAGATTTAGAGGAGTCTGGAAAGGACCAATTTTTGGAAGGCCAGTTCCTGCTAAACCTTGGGGCTGAACCTGTAAGAAATCCTTAACTGTTTGTACAGATTTTGCCTTCTCTTCCATTTTCTTCATTACTTGCTGAGCAGGAGTACCAAATAGACTGGCCTTATCCATAGGAGCATCTAACATCTTTGCTTTAACATGATCCGGCAAGACCTGTTCTTTCAACCATGCATGCCTTCTTATAACTGTGCCAGTCATGGCTGATCTAAATGAAGCCTCCAGTGCATCATAGCCACATTTTAAAGAATGGTTACTAACCTGCTGAATGTTATTCACCATTTCTAAAACATATTTCTTATCTAAGGAGTCATCAGAGGACAGTTTCTTAGTTAACTGATCAAGCATAACCTCTTGGTATTGGATCATATGAAACTGACAGTTCAAAGCTCTAGCTGAGAGAGTAGCAGAGGTGTAAACTTTTTTACCCCATCTCTCTAAGGACCTGGATTCCCTTTCAGAAGGGAGAGGGTTTTTTGCTGAGGTCGAAGCTACTGCCTTAGGCCCCTGGGAGATAGTCTCAGGATCTGCAAGTGGGGCCTTGTATAGGTGGTGATGAGTGTCTGGTTTGGCAGGGGCTAGAGGTAAAGTATCAGGAGCAGTGCAAACATCATTAAATGCATCATCCACAACAGGCAGAACTGGAGGTATAGCTAAGGGCCTATGTTGCGGTAAGTGGAGAAAGGTCCTAAGCCTTTTTCTTGAATCTGAGAAATCTTGTCCCTGCCATTGGAATTGCTCTCTCATGGCATGTAAGGTTTCCCCAAAGGAAAATTCCTCTGGTGGAGAGGCAGATGGAATAGATTCTTCAGCATCGGAATCTTCATAAGTAGAAAAAGGAGCCTCTGGATGGTCTGTAATGTCTGAGTCATCCGAAGAATCATCAGTGGACACTGGCTCTGGGGGCTCTGCTCTAGGTCTCTTTTCTGGAGGCTGAGAGGCCCTGTCTGGGTGAGATTGGGATCCCCCTAATTAAAGAGATGAGATCCTCTGCCAGAGTAAGCATTTGTGAACTGGAACTGGGCCTGTGTGAGGGGGGCTTAACAGGCACTGATTTAGCAGTTTTGGCTGCTTTAGCCCTGGCAAAGGCCTTAATAGACATGGCTGCAGGAGGCCTAGCAGCACCACGTGCTGGGGTAGAGACATCCAAAGGGATGGTGTCTGATAATTCTATAGGAACCACATTAGTAGGCAAAACTTCAGAGGCCGATTCAACTAGGGTAGCAGGAGCCTCGGTAGTAGTCATGGATTCGGCTGAAGATTGACCCGTTTGCTCGGTTTCGGCCGAAACCGAGACACTCGCGGTTTGCTTAACCGTGGTTTCGGCCGAAACCACGGACCGCGAGTGTCGGTCTTTTTCTTTGCGTTTTTTAACAATTTGAGAAGTCGGAGGATCCGACGGCATAATGTACGCAAAATCTGAGCCGAAAAACTGTTCAGCAAACTCCGACCGACGCCTAAGCGTTCGTCGGTTGAAGGAAGCACAGGCTAAACAGGCTGCTACGTCGTGGTCTGGGCCTAAACAAGGTAAGCAGTAAGAGTGGAAATCTTTATGTTTCCCACAAGTTAAACAGTTATTTACTTTTTCTGACATCGGCTGAGGCAAGAAAGAGTCCCCAACGGGGTACTTAGCTTTTTAGAAGTCTTCGAAGTAGTATTCGGTAGTAGTAATCTCTGGATCTGACCGACCGGCACTTGCGAACAGCTTCTGCTTCGGGCGCCACTCGGCAAGAAAGACTGAGGAAAATGGCGTCGGCTGATGTCTTTATACCCGAAGACCAGCAGAGATGACGTCGGGTGAAGTGCGACACCAGCCGAGGCCAGACCCAGACTTTGGAATCCGGCCGACCGAAGGGCTGCCTGACGACAGGACAACCCATTTGTTAGGACTGCAGATGCATCCTTGAAGGACATCTAGGCATTTTGTGAATACCCTTGGGACAGTAGAGAGGCCAATGGTCAAAGCAAATATCTGAAAATGAGAGGAAGAAAAGTACAGTTTTGTACCTACCATAAATGTAGATGTCCGATAGGAATGCATCTGCAGTCCATACAAATGGGTTGTCCTGTCGTCAGGCAGCCCTTCGGTCGGCCGGATTCCAAAGTCTGGGTCTGGCTTCGGCTGGTGTCACACTTCACCCGACGTCATTGCTGCAGTTACTCGGGTATAAAGGCATCAGCCGACGCCATTTTCCTCAGTGTTTCTTGCCCCAGATGCCAGGTGCCCTCTAGGAAGGCTAAATTTTGATAAATGCCAATGATTCAAAATATTAGAGAACAAACAAAAAATAAGCATGTATGTACATATATACAAACAAATACACCATAATAGATTCCCCCAGCTAGCTATAAGAGGGCAAATACCCTAGGAGTACCACAGAGGGGAAGGAGGGTGGGTAATCCTGACTGCAGATGCATTCCTATCGGACATCTACATTTATGGTAGGTACAAAACTGTACTATGTCCTTCAAGGATGCATCTGCAGTCCTTACAAATGGGTAGAATACCATAGCCAAACTGGGGAGGAGGAAAGATAGAATTATGGTGTAGTTAAGATCCCTTGCAAAACAGCAGTGGCAAAACCTGCTCGGGATCTAGAGTATAAAGGTAAATTATAATGCTTGGCAAATGTATGCACGGAGCTCCAAGTAGCAGCCTCTAAAATGTCTTTGGTAGCCACTCCTCGTAGAAAAGCTGTGGTAGTGGCTGTAGCTCTTGTAGAGTGAGGCCTGATGTTTTCTGGAGTTTTCTTTCCATGGTAGGAGTAACAAAATCTAATGCAATTTCCTATCCACTTAGATATTGTCTGTTTTGAAATTGCTTTCCTTCCATTCCTGTTGCATATGCTACCAGTAGCTGGTCAGTTTTTCTATTGCTCTTGGTCCTGTCCAGGTAGTAGCGTAATTGTCTGTGTACATCCAAGGTATGCAACAGTCTTTCTCCCTGTTCTGTGGATTGGGGAAGAATGTAGGTAGGTGGATAGCCTGATTTAAAGATACTCTGGAGACCACCTTAGGCATAAAAGTAGGATTTGTTCTCATGGACACTCTATCTTGATGGAAGATCAGAAAGGGTTGTACTGCCATTAATGCCTGTAGCTCAGAAACCCTTCTTGCTGAAGTGATTGCCAGCAGGAAAGCAGTTTTCCATTATAAGTATTGCAATTCTGCTGTTGCTGCTGGTTCGAAAGGAGGTAGTGTCAATTTTTCTAGCACAAAGTTCAAGTCCCATGCAGGTAATGGTGGCTTCCTAGGAGGTTTTACATTTTTAATTCCTCTTAGAAACTGCCTGAGCAGAGGATGTGAGAAAACTGGAGGATCCAAGTCGTATTCTGCTGAAATAGCTGAGGCATGAATCTTAATGGAAGAGTAGGACAGGCCTTTGTGGAATAGCTCTGCCAAGTATTCCAGGATGTTGGCTATGTCTACCAGTGACACATCTTCCCCTTTAGCAGTACTCCAAATGAGATATCTTTTCCATTTTGCTGAATAGGTTTTCCTTGTTGAAGGTCTGCGAGCTTCCAAGATAATGTCCTTAACCCTTTGGGATAAATTCGGGTTAATTTGTCTTATGCAATGTTCCAGGCAGTCAGCTGCAGAGTTTTCAGGTTTGGATGCAGGGTGTTGTAATTGTTCTGAGTTAACAGCAAGGGAACTAGGGGTAAGGGCCATATCTGTTCCCGAGACATGCTTCTCAGTAATGAGTACCAATGTTGCCTTGGCCAATCTGGAGCTATCAGAATGATCCTTGGACGGTCCTCTTTGATCTTCAATAGCACCTTGTGCATCAAAGGAAGTGGTGGGAATGCATATGCTGTCAGATTTTTCCAACTGAAGGATAGGGAGTCCACCTTCCATGCCAGTGGGTGGTACGTCCTGGTGCAGAATTTCTATAATTGGTGATTGTGTGGGGATGCAAATAAGTCTATTTCTGGGAGACCCCATTTTCTTGTAATGGTTTTGAAGATGTCCGGATGCAGCATCCACTCGTGGGCATCCGTGGTAGTCCTGCTTAATATGTCTGCTAGAGTGTTTTCTTTTCCTGGTACAAAGATTGCTTGTAACTGAATGTTGTAACTCAGGGCCACATTCCAGAGGTCCAGGGCCATCCGGCATAGAGGGTACAAATGTGTGCCTCCCTGCTTGTTGATGTACCACATAACTGTGGTGTTGTCTGTCCTTATCATCAATTGGCCTTGTCGAAGAAATGGTTTGAAAGTCTGAATTGCCAGTTTTACTGCCAGCATTTCCTTTAGGTTTATGTGTAGGTGCAGCTGTTCTTGAGTCCATAAACCTTGTATGCATTTGTCCATCATGTGGGCCCCCCAACCGAGATCTGAGGCGTCCGTTGTGATGGTTTGGCTTGGTTGAGTGCTGTGGAAGGGCAATCCTTCGTTTGATTGACAGGCCTGAGCCCACCATTGGAATTCTTGCTTCAGGCATGGAATTTATTGGAATTTGAGTTTCTAGGCTGTGCTTGTGCTGAGACCATAAATTCCTTAGGTACCACTGTAGCTTTCTCATATGCAGTCTGGCATGTGGGACCAATATTATGCAGGATGCCATGAAGCCCAATGCTTGTAGGACTTTTCTTGCTGTTAGATGGTTTTGTTTTGTTAATGCCAAGAAGTAGAGAGGGAGTTGCTTCTGTTTTTCTACTGTTAGGAATGCCATTTGTTTGGATGTGTCCAGCTCCGCACCCAAAAAGGTTATCTTTTGGGATGGTATCAGCCTTGACTTTTTTATATTGACTGTATATCCCAGGGCTTGTAGAAGGTAAATGACTCTTTTCAAGTCTTCTGCTAGCTTGTTTTTGTTGTCCGCTTGTATCAGGCAGTCGTCCAGGTAAGGGTAGATTTGGATCCCCTGAAGCCTGCAATGAGCGATTACTGATGCCAGGCATTTCGTGAACACTCTGGGCGCAGTAGATAAGCCAAAGGGCAATGCTGAGAATTGATAATGCTCTGATCCTGCAAGAAATCTGAGGTATCTTCTGCAATTTGGTCATATGGGGACGTGCAGGTATGCCTCCTTGAGATCTAGAGTTACCAGCCAAGACTCCTTGCCCAGCATGGGAAGAAGCTGCTGTAGGGTCAGCATTTTGAATTTTGGAACAATGAGGAATGTGTTTAAAGCGGACAGATCGAGAATAGGTCTCCATTTGCCTTCTTTCCTTGGTACTAGGAAGAGTCTGGAGTAAAAGCCCTTTCCTTGCTCCATATATGGTACCTTTTCCACAGCTCTCATCTTTAATAATTGATTTACTTGTTGTAGAGCTTCTGCCTTTTGATTTGGAGGTAGGTTTGGCATTCCTCTCTTTCCTGGTAGAGTATGGAAATGAAACCTGTAACCTTGGTCTATTGTCTGCAAAATCCACTTGTCTCTTGTGATGTAATGCCAGTTCTTTGAAAATAAAGCTAGCTTCCCGTCTAAGGGTGCTTCTAGTTGTTCCCTGGTAGGCGGTGCCAGAGCCAAGTCACTGTGATTGTCCTGTAGTAGTGGTGGTGGTGGCTGTGTCTGTGCCTCGCTGGTTGTTACCCTGCCACTGGCGTCCCCTGTAGGCACCCCTGGATTGGCTTCTGCCTCTTGAACGCCTATTCCTGCCTCTCTGTGCTTTGGAGGAGTCTGGAAAGGACCAATTCTTGGAGGGCCAATTCTTGCTAAACCTTGGAGGTTGGACCTGTAAGAAATCTTTCACTGTTTGGACAGATTTTGCCTTCTCTTCCATCTTCTTCAGCACCTGTTGTGCAGGAGAGCCAAACAAATTGATCTTGTCCATGGGAGCATCTAATAGTTTTGATTTGACATGGTCCGGTAAGGCCTGCTCTTTTAACCATGCATGCCTTCTGATAACTGTGCCAGTCATGGCTGATCTAAAGGAAGCCTCCAGTGCATCATAGCCGCATTTTAAAGAATGGTTACTAACTTGCTGAATGTTATGCACCATTTCCTGAACATATTTCTTGTCTAAAGGTTCATCAGAGGACTGTTTTTTGGTTAACTGGTCTAGCATAAATTCTTGATACTGGATCATATGAAATTGACAGTTCAAGGCCCTACTGACAGAGTAGCAGAAGTGTAAACTTTTTTACCCCATCTCTCTAAGGACCTGGATTCCCTTTCAGAGGGGAGGGGATTTTTGGCAGAGGTAGATGCTACAGCCTTAGGCCCTGGGAGATAGTCTCGGGATCTGCAAAAGGAGCCTTGTATAAATGGTGATGTGTGTCCGGGACCCTGTAGAACCTATCGGGCTTAGCAGGGGCCGGAGGCAATGAATCAGGAGCAGTACAAGCATCATTAAATGCATCATCTACAACAGAAAGAACTGGAGGTATAGCTAAAGGCCTATGTTGTGGTAAATGCAAAAAGGTTCTAAGCCTTTTTCTGGAGTCTGAAAAATCTTGGCCCTGCCACTGAAATTGTTCCCTCATAGCATGCAAGGTTTCCCCAAAGGAAAATTCCTCAGGCGGAGAGGCAGAAGGGATGGACTCTTCAGCATCAGAGTCTTCATAAGGGGAAAAAGGAGCCTCTGGAGGGTCTGTATTATCTGAATCATCAGAGGAATCATCTGTGGAAACTGGCTCAGGGGGCTCTGCTGTAGGCCTCTTCTCTGGAGGTGGGTGAGAGGCCCTGTCTGGGTGAGGATGGGATCCCCGGATTAAAGAAATGAGATCCTCTGCTAGACTAAGCATTTGGGAACTGGAGCTAGGCCTGTGAGAGGGGGTCTTAACAGGCACAGATTTAGTAGCTTTAGCTGCTTTAGCCCTGGCAAAGGCCTTAATGGACATGGCTGCAGGAGGCCTAGCAGCTCCATGTGCAGGGGTTGAAATATCCAAGGGAATAGTGTCAGATAATTCCTGAGAAACCACAACTGCAGGCTGGATTTCAGAAGCCGATTCCACCAGGTTGGAAGAGGCCTCGGTAGAAGGTAAGCTTTTGGCTGAAGGAAGAACCGCTTGCTCGGTTTCAGCCGAAACCGAGACACTAGCGGTTGGCTTAACCGCGGTTTCGGCCGAAACCGCGGACCGCGAGTGTCGGTCCTTTTCCTTGCGTTTTTTGGATATTTGTGAAGTCGGAGGATCCGACGGCATAATATAAGCAAAATCAGAGCCGAAAAACTGCTCAGCAAATTCCGACCGACGTCTAAGCGTCCGTCGGTTAAAAGAAGCACAGGCTAGACAAGCTGCTACATCGTGGTCTGGGCCTAAACAAGGTAAGCAGTAAGAGTGGAAATCTTTATGAGGTATTTGTTTCCCACAAGTTAAACAGTTATTCACTTTTTCTGACATCGGCTGAGGCAAGAAAGAGTCCCCAACGGGGTACTTAGCTTTTTAGAAGTCTTCGGTAGTAGTAGAAGTATTCGGTAGTAGTAATCCCTGGTTCTGACCGACTGGCACTTGCAAACAGCTTCTGCTTCGGGCGCCACGCGGCAAGAAAGACGGAGGAAAATGGCGTCGGCTGATGCCTTTATACCAGAGTAACTGCAGCAATGACGTCGGGTGAAGTGCGACACCAGCCGAAGCCAGACCCAGACTTTGGAATCCGGCCGACCGAAGGGCTGCCTGACGACAGGACAACCCATTTGTAAGGACTGCAGATGCATCCTTGAAGGACATCAGAGAAGCAAACATTTCCTGAAAAGATGTTGAATAGAAATATGAAGTAAGTATCCATCAGATCCAAGGACACCAGAAAAGCCTGGTACATTAAAAGAGGAAATGGCGTCTGAAGAGTAAGCATTCAAAAAGAAGGAACTTTGAGAAATGTGTGGAGCAAGGAGAGATCCAGAATAGGTCTCCACGTGCCCTCCTTTCAAGGAATCAGGAATCCTGGAGTAAAATCCCTTTCCTACTTTGGAAGGCGGGACAGGTTGAATAGTTCCCTGGTCCACCAAGGACCTCTAAGAAATAAGGAAGTTGTTCCAGAGGAGGTTGGGGAATCCCTGAAAAGAAGGGAGAGACTTCCACACCATAAAATAACCCTGATGGATGACAGACAGAGCCGAAGAATCTGAGGTGATGAGATGCCAGATTGGAAGAGCCAAAGAAACAATGGAACCTGGCTGAGGGGTGAGGGTGGTGGCCAAGATGTCCAAGAGAAGCAGGCTTGTTGACTAAAGCAGGCTTCTGGACCACAGATACCTGAGAAGACATAGCAGGAGGAGCTCACCAACCACTCATCCTGCCTTTACAAAAGGCGGTAGAGTCCAATAATTATTCTGAAACGTAAGAGTTAGGAGAGTAGGAGAGACAAAAACATGTTTAAGGTCCTGCAAAGTCTTACCTTTTTTTTGAAGAGACAAACATAGCAGCAACAGCATTCCCAAACCGAATTTTATTATCCAAAGGAGCATTCAGCAACTTGGCTTTAATGTCTTCAGGTAGTGGTTGCAGACAAAGCAAAGAATGACTCCTCATGACAGACTCAAAGGCAACAGCTCTGGAAAAGGAATCAGCAGCATTATAGCTACACTTGACAGAGTGATTAGCAACCTGACAGGTAGAACCCAAAACAGAAAGAGCAGAAGATTTTGCCTAAGAATCAGGGAGGTCAAAAAGAATCTGACTAGCCTTGGCAATCAAGGCCACAGCATATTTGGTCATGTAAAGGCAGGGTCAGGAGAAGAACACTTAAATAAGAATTTACAATCTTCAGGAACCTTATAGACTCTATCAGGTTTCTTTGGAGCAGGAGGCTGAGAATCAGGAGACTTAGAAGCAGCTATAAAGTTTTCTAACAAAGCAGCTAACATAGGAGGTACTGCAGAAGGTTTAGGAATGTCCACCTAAAGTGGCTCATAATACCTTTTCTGGATATCAGACATTTGAGAAGAATCCCACTTAAAGTATTCCATCATTCTAGCCATAGTGTTTCCAAAAGTCTATTCCTCAAAAGGAAACGTAGGACTCATGGACTCTTCATCAGAATCATAAGCCAAAGGCGAATGCATCTGGGAAGAGTAAGACAAGGACGCATCATCAGACACCGAATCCTCATCTGAGGAATCGAGTTCTCTAGTCTGTTTGGAAGGAGTTGAAAATAAGGTTGGCATAGAAACCCCTTGGGGAGGCTTCAGGGTCATTAAGACATTAAACAGGCTCTGAGTGAACTCCTGATATTCTCTCTGAGGATCCTTAGGGTGTACAAAAGTATGCTTAGACTTCTGCTTTTTCTTGGTAGGAACATCAGCCCTAACAAACACCAGGAGTTCTAGCCCTTCATGAAATTCAGTAAGAGTACCCAGAACCTCTTCAGAATCTGTGGAATCCCTCTAGGGTCCTCTGAGATGATCCAACTGCATTTCCCCCTTGACATCTGGAGCAGATGCCTGCAAAGCCTCAGAGGACGCGTGAAAGGAAGGATCCATGCCAGCCTCTGAGAGGGTTGTGGCAGAGGAATCTGATGCAGACACTGGATGGCCTACAGAGCTATCACCCACTTCTAGAGAATCATCTGGTGGGGGCTGGACAGCCAAAGAATCCATCTGAGATTTCTTGTCCTTCTTGCTTAATGCTACCTTGGGGCTAGAAGATTCCACCATCCTACTTTGTAGCCTCTGACTTTCAAAACAGATGGCCAGGGAAGACAACCAACTTCTAAGAGTCTTGGGCACAACTGCTTTACAAATTTTACAGGATATATGGTTGTGGGAAGCACACACACAAAAAAGACACACTGATGATCATTATGGGAAATATTCCTCCTACACTGGCATCTTCCCTTCTTGGATGACATGAACTCTAGGTAACCAAAAAATGGGCAAGACCAAAGAAACATCATGTGTACCAGCCCTGACTTGTTTCATTGCATTACTCCAGGATCAAGTGTAATAGCTTTGTATGAATTCAGTATGTTACTCCTGGATCATATGCATCAGCTTTGTGAATTCAGTGCCTTAATCCATGATCACCATCATTAGTCCTGAGTGACATCAGTGCCATTCTTCAGGATTACGTATACCAGCCATGTGTAAGCTCAGTGTTTTACTCCATGTTCACTTCTACCAGCAATGCGTGAGTTCAGACCCTTAGCCCAGGATGATGGGTAAAAGCCCTGTGTAAGCTCAGTGCCTTAACTCCAGGGTGACATGTAACAGCTTTGGGCGAATTCAGTACTTTAATCTAGGAGCATGTGTACCACCCCTGATTGCAAAGAGACCAGTTGGCATAATGGTCATGGTCTTCACCTCCCATGCACAAGGTACAAGGTTCAGTCCTGACCTCCAGCCATTGCCTGTCTGGAGTTTGCATTTTCTCTCTCCATGTCTGTGGAGTTTCTCACCTCTAAAAAACATGCTGAGCGTTTCCATCCCAAACTCACCAAAGAATGGAACTGAGGGCAGCAGTACAGACTCTAGATGGCACCCCATAGTGGGAAGAGTTGTATAGGCCAACTGTTTCGAGCATCTACTGTGGTGTGCGATACCCTCATGACAGAGCACACATCACAGACTGTGTGCTGTTGGTAAAAATATAGATCTAGGTGACTCAGTCATGTTGACTAATGTTGCTAAATAGGCATGGGTATTTGCCAGTGATAAGTAGGTTGAAGTCCTGGCCTACTCTGAACTATGCCAAGGACCTATGCTAATGGAAGAGGTGTATGTGTCCCTACTGGCCAGTGTGTGGCCACCATAAAGTCCAGGAGCCCTGGGTCAATACGCTATTGGCTAGCCAGTGTCCAGTTGCCCAGCTTGGGTTACCTGGGATAGCTCTGTTGATTGAAAGCTGGAAGTAAAACCAATCAACCTGCCAAACATGAATTAAAAATTGCCACAATTCAATGTAGGTTCACTGATATGATGGGACTTGGTAGAAGATGACATAATGGTAAGGAGGAGGCTGGACATCTTAGTATCTAGGACACAAAAGTAAGGGCAGTGCAGCAAAGTCACTTAGCTTGGGATCCGGAGCATACTAGTCAGGAGGAGGACAGGTTAGAAAATGGTGTGGGAATTGTGGTGAGGAAGAAACTTCAGGAGACTGCAGGGGATGTCATCAAAATCAGTTAACAGACTCATGGCAATCAGACTCCAGTGTAATGATAGGGCAGTATTCATAATCTCAGCCTATGCCTCACAGCAGGGTTGTGATAGTAAAGAAAAGAGTGCTTTCTGACCGTAGTTGCTGGACCTACTAGACAAAACAAGACAAGAGGAACTGGTGTTGATAATGGGTGACCTGAATGCACATAATGAATACACAGAACAGGATAAGAAGACTGCATGGGTCCACATGGGTTGGGCAACAGGAATACAGGAGAGGCCATTCTAGACTTCTGTCTGGTAAATGACTTGATGATCCCCAACAAATGGTTCAGAAGAGATAGTCACAAGATCCATAAAAAAGTGGCCAACATGCAACTCAGGTAGACTTCCTCCCGGTAAGAAAAGGACACTGGGGTAGAATCAGCAATTACAAAGTCATCCCCAGTTATGCTCACAGCATAAATCACTGGTTGCCACAATCAGCTGCAAGCAGTGGTCAGAGAAGGCTGTAAGGTTTAACAGAGACCAGGCTGAACACCTAGAAGTTGACTGAAGAGGAAGCACAACAGTTCACGGAATTATTCATGGCTCTAGCACTTCATGAAGAGCAGGAAATAGGTTGAGTTGAAGAAGAATGGCTGCACCTCAAAACGGCATGTGTAAGGGCCACAGAACAAATATGTGGCTGAGCCAGGTATGGAAATAAGGTACATAACGAAAGCTGATGGTAGAATGGAGAACTCCAGGATATCATCAAAAGAAAGCAGCAGTGCAGGAAAAAATTGTGAGATAGAAAAGATGGACCAGGCTAGGAAGGAATAGTGATCAGCTAACAAAGAGGCTAAGAGAGGAGTTGAAAAAGCAAGGGACACGGCATCAGAGGCACTCTAACAGCTCCTGGAATGTGACTCAGTAGACGACACAAAAATTCTATCAAGTTGCAAGCATACCTTTCAATTCCTTAAAGCAAGAAATCTGGACAAAGCCATAAATAATGGGGGACAAATGCCCAAAAATAGGGATGATTTTTAAATATTGCTCTAACAAACTTAGAAAGTAGATAGAACAACAGGTTTTGCATTAGCATGAATTTTCTGAAGGGTATGAGGTATGAAACTCAAATGTCTGTCATTACTTTCTGACTTAAATCTTCAATGATATACCAATGATGTGCTAGAAAACCATAATTTTATGAAAAATGGTCCAAAAATATGAGGCAAAAATCAGGACATTCTGAGAAAATCTGTACAGTTGAGAGATATGGTTGCAAGGCAAAGACAGAAAGACAAAGAAGAGTCAGACACCCTTCATTAGGAAAGCCAGCAACACCCTGCTCACCACACCACAGGACATCAAAGACAGATGAAGGAGTACTTACAGCAGCTTTTGAATGAAGAACCCCCCCCGGAAGCTGTACTGTCCCAGACATAGCCTACAATGAGGGAAGAGGGGGAGCCCACCCTAGAGGAAATAAGAACAGCAATAAAAAAAACAGCAGCCTCAGATGAGGTCACAGCAGATATGATCATGATTTTGGATGAGATATAGGAGAAATGGCTCCTGAGGGTACTCACAGCAGTACAGTGAGAAAGACATATCCCAGATGACTGGAGGATAAGCATACTAGTGCCAGTGTTTAACAACAAAGGGGACATTCACAACTGTGAGCAGTACAGACGTATCAAACTCCTATCACACTGCATGAAAGTTCTGGAGAGGGTGATTGATAAACGAATACAGACAGTAGTAGAAAGTAAGATGGGAGATGAGGAATTTGTATTTGTATTAAAATGCAGCACAAATGACTCGATGTTTGCAGTGAGATAGATACTTGAGAAGAAGCTAGAAACGAGGAAAGTCCAACTGGGCATTCCTAGACTTGGAGAAAGCATATGATAATGTCCCAAGAAAGCTGATTTGGGCAGTCCTATAGTGGTTCTAAGTCCCAGAAGATCATTACTAGTACAAGCTAAGTATAAGAACCCAACTACTCAAGTACGAACAGTGTTCAGTCTTATACAGGGGTTCCTAGTGGGAGTGGGTGTGCATCAGGGTTCATCCCTGAAGCCACTGCTATTCATACTGGTGGTGCATTATATTAAGTACTAGGGGACAGAGCAACAACGTTGCTGTGTGCCTACGATGTGACATTACAGGCAGACTCTGAGCAAGAACTTCAGCAAAGGACAGGGGAATGGAATGCAAAATTGCAGGTAAATGGGATGAAACTGGGTACAGATAAGACAGTTGTAATGGCAGCAAATGAAGGAATCAAAGAAACTGAAAAGTGAGATAGAAGGGAAACAGAAGAACAGGTTAATAGCTTCAATTATCTGGGAAGTCTGAATTATGAGATCAAAGCTAGAATCAGAGGGGCCGCAGCCAATTGGCACAGAGTGCCAGGGGTAGTGCATGACAGAAGAATACCAAAGAAGCTGAAAAGTAAGGTGTCGAAAAACAGTGGTGCCATCAGTACTACTGAATGGTACAGAAATCTAGGCAGTAAAGGCCGAGCAATTGAGGAAGCCAGAGGTGATGGAGATGAAGTACCTGAGACAGGTGCTATAACACACAATGTGGGACAGAAGTAGAAATGAGGAAATAAGAGCAGAAGTCAAAGTAGCTCCCATTGCAAAAAAAATCAAAGAGAACAGATTGAGGCAGTTTGGGCACGTGCACAAAAGCAGAAGTCAATCTGGTGAAGAAGATTTGGGACAAACAGGAAGAAGGCAAGAGGAAACATGGGTATCCAGCAAAGAGGTGGCTGGATTGTGTGAGAGAAGACATGCAAGTCAGGCATTGGTGTCAAAGAAGGTAGGAGAGTGGCAATGAAGAGAGAGAAAGAGATGGTGACAGTTGACACCCCAACCCCATGTGGAAAATGGGAAAAAGAAGGTTGATGATGTTTGGTAACTTAGTCCAGGATTATGCACACCAGTCTTGTTCATTGTCTTAGTCTAGGATCAGGTGCATCAGCCCTTTATGAAGTCACTGCCTTACTCCAGAATGTGCACCAGCTCTTTGTGATTTCAGTGTCGTGGTCCAGGAGCATGCACATCAGGCCTGTTTAGTACCTTGCTGTAGATCATGCGTACAAGCAGTATGCAAGTTCAATTCTTTGCGCTGGGATCCTCTGCACCAGCCCTTTGTGAGTTAACTGCCTTGAACAGAGATCATATCTACAGCTCCGTATTTTGCCTTTTGTCTGAAATAATGTCTGTGGGTGCATGAGATGCCTCACTTAACATCTTTGCATGAAGATTTAGCCATGTGTAAGAAAGTACAGTTGTGTACACTTACCATAAATGTAGATGTTGAGTGTATTCACTGTTGCAGTCATTACATTTGGGTAATCTGCTGGCAGGTTGCCCTAAGACGGCCTGAATAACAAAGTCTTGGGTCCTGTGTCGGTTGCTGTCTCCTCTTCCATGACGTCAGGGGTATAAAACATGCAGCAGACGCCATTTTATTCAGTTTTCTTGCCCCAGATGTCAGGTGCCCCCCCAAATGGGGAGCAAATAAATAAATAAATAAATTATATATATATATATATATATATATATATATATATATATATATATCAATAAACAAACGTTTATAGAAATGCACTTTTAGCAACATAAACTTTACCTTCATCTAAAAGCAAATACACCACAAAGGCTTTAGAATATAGTGAAGGAAAGAGAAGTTATAGAAAAGGGGAATGGCGGGTGGGTAACCCGGACTGCAACAGTGAATACACTCGAACATCTAAATTTTATGGTAAGTGTACACAACTGTACTATATTCTTCGTGTTTCACTGTTGCAGTCATTACATTTGGGTAGAATCCCAAAGCTATGGATGGGAGGATGGCGCTAAATAGCATTAGGAGTGGCTATAAAACCCCGCAGAACTGCAGTGGCGAAGCCTGCCCTGGATTTGGAGAAGAGAAGCAAATGATAATGCTTTGTGAAGGTATGAACAGAGCTCCAACTAGCAGCTTCTATAATGTCTTTGGTTGGAACTCCTCTGAGAAAAGCTGCTGAGGTAGAGGCAGCCCTGGTGGAATGTGACCTGATCCCCTTGGGCACAGGTTTACCATGGTGCAAGTAGCAGAAATTAATGCAGTGACTTATCCACGCAGAAATAGTGGAGAGAAGAGGCGGGGGGGATGCATAGACTGATAGGCTTTTCCAACTGAAGGATAGGGCATCCACTTTCCATGCTTGTCTGTGATAAGTCCTTGTGCAGAATTTGTCCAGTTGATAATTTTAGGGAGGGGCAAATAGATCTATGTCTGGTCTCCCCCATTTCTGTGTTAACATGCTGAAGATTTGTGGATCCAGTTTCCACTCGTGCGGGTCCATAAGGTTTCTGCTTAGGTCGTCTGCCAGAGTATTTTGTTTTCCTGGCAGGAATTGAGCTTGCAGATGTATTTGGTAAGTCAAAGCTGTATTCCACAATTCCACGGCTAGTCTGCAAAGGGGGTAGGAATGTGTACCCCCCGCTTGTTTATATACCACATAACTGTGGTGCTGTCCGTCTTTATCAGTAGTTGTCCTGGATGAAGCAAGTCCTTGAAGGCTGTCAGAGCATTCTGAACAGCTAGCATCTCCTTCTGGTTGATATGCAGATGCATTTGTTTTGGGCTCCATTTGCCCTGAATGCATCTCCCCAACAGGTGGGCCCCCCAAGCATAGTCTGATGCGTCTGTAGTTAGGGTTTGGGTGGCAGGGGGTACAGTGAATGACAGTTCCTTGTTTTGGTGACATGTCTCTGCCCACCAGTGAAATTCCTGTTGTAGGCAGGGTATGAGAGGAATCATTGTTTCCAGACTGTGACAATGTTGACTCCATAAACTTTTTAGGTAGCATTGAAGTTTCCTCATATGCAGTCTCGCATATGGAATCAGTAGAATGCAGGATGCCATGAACCCAAGCCTGCAGAATTTGTCTTGCAGATAACTGGGTTTTTGTTACCATTTGTATGAAGTATGTTTTCAGCTGCCTTTGTTTGTCTGGCGTAAGGTTAGCCATCTGGGCAGTTGTATTCAAGCTTGCACCCAGGAATATAATTATCTGAGAGGGTACCAGTTGTGATTTCTTTTCGTTTGTGTATCCTAGGCATGTTAGAAGCCTTTTTACAAATGCCAGGTGTTGAAGAAGAATGTCCTTGTCCTCTGCTTGAATGAGACAGACAGTCATCTAGATAAGGATAAATTTGTATGCTTCTTTGTCTGCAGAATGCAATTACTGGTGCCAGGCACTTTGTAAAGACCCTGGGCGCAGTAGATAAGCCAAAGGGCAGTGCAGAGAATTGGTAATGCAAAAAAAACTGCTTTGAAGTGGAGATATCTTCTGCATGATTTCCTTATTGGGATATGCAGGTATGCCTCTTAAGTCTAGAGTCACTAGCCAAGCATTTCTGCCCAGCATAGGCAGTAGCTGTTGTAAGTTCAGCATTTTGAAATTTGGAATGTTCAGAAACGTGTTTAAAATCGATCCAGTATTGGATGCCAGGCATGGTCTTTTCTGGGTACCAGGAAAAGTCTTGAATAAAAACCTTGTCCTTTTTCCTTTTCTGGTACTGGCTGAATAGCCCCCATATCCATGAGGGACATAACTTGTTTCTGAGCCTCTGCCCATTGATTCTGTGGCAGATTTGGCCAACCGTTTGGAATTGGCAAAGTATGGAAATGAAATATGTACCCCTGGGATGCTATGTTTAATATCCACTTGTCCTGGGTAATTAACTGCCAATTATGAGCATGAAGTGCTAATTTTCCCCCCAAGAGGGCTTCCAAAAGATAAGTGCTTGGTGAACGTAGGGGGAAGTCACCGAGAATGCTTTCTGTATGGTTGCGCTTTGCTTCCTCCAGATTTGGAGGTGGAGGCACCCCATTTCTTTGACCTGTAAGAACCCTGTGATTGGAATCTAGAGCCTTTTGATCACCTGGATTTGCCTTGAGAGGCTCTGCTGGACACAGGAAAGGACCAATTTTTAGTAGGCCAGTGTCTACTGAACCTGGGTGGCTGCACTTGTAAGATATGTTTTAACAGTTTGCATAGATTTAGCTTTGTCTTCCATTTTCTTTAAAAACCTCTTCTGCCTTACTACCAAACATAATATCACACTGCAAGGGGGCATCCAACAATTTAGCTTTAACATGATCAGGCAGATTTTGCTCCTTGAGCCAGGCATGCCTTCTAATTACAGATCCAGTAACTGTGGCCCTGCAAGAGGCCTCCAAGGAATCAAAATCACATTGCAAAGTATGCTTTCCAACCTGTTATGCTGAATGCAATAATTCCTGTAATTCTTTATTTTCCACACAATCAGAAATCAACATAATTTTCTGTTTCAATAAGCCCATAACATGCTGTTGATATTTAAGCATATGAAACTGGCAGTTTAAGGCCCTAATTGCCAAGGTTGCAGACTTATAAACCTTTTTTCCCCATCTATCCAGCGCCCTGGAATCTCTATCAGAGGGGGTAGGATTTTTGGCTGTAGAGGCCTTTACATCTCTGGGACCCTGTGAGATAGTCTCAGGATCAGCAGCAGGATTTTTGAATAAAAATTTGTGGGAGTCAGGAACCCTGTAATATCTGTCTGGCTTACTAGGAGGCGGAGGTAGGGAATCAGGAGCCATGCTTGATTCCGAAAACACATCAACAATGTCCAAAACAGGAGGTATTGCCAAAGGCCTATGCTGAGGAAGAAGGAGGAAATCCCTAAGCCTCTTTTTTGATTTAGAGAAATCCTGACTCTCCCAGTGAAAATGTTCCCTTAAGGTATATGCAAGGTTTCTCCAAAAGAATAATCCTCAGGAGGAGATGCAGATGGTATGGATTCTTCTGCATCAGAATCCTCATAGGGTGGAATAGAAAATTCCTGATCAGAAGAGGAGTCAGAAGAAATGGAAACCTGATCTGAAGACTCATAATCAGTGCCTTGCCTAGGCCTCTTAGCAGGGGGGGGGGCCCTGATCAAGGTAATAACGTCCTTAGCCATTTTGATCATCTGTTTTTTAGGCATAGGGCCCTGAGCACGTGGCTCATGCATCGGTTTTTTAGACATAGAAGATGTTTTTGATCTTGTTTTTGAAGCTGGCATTGGTTTTATATAAAAATGTTGAGGCCTGAAAACACCCTCAGAAGCCGGTGCCTGCTCAGCTACTCCAGACCCATCCAAGGGAGAGACATCCGTGGGTTCAATACTCTGAGAATCTCGCGGCATACCGGACCCTGCATGGGTCTCGGTAGAGGCCTGCGACTCAAAAGTAGCGAGTATCAGGGGCTGCGAAAGTGCCTCACTGAGTACCAGTGAACCGGCGACTGGCTTAGGAGAAGTTTTGTCGTTGGTTTTGGACCTCGACGGTCTCGGTCTCTATCTTTTCCTTTGCGTTTTTTCTGAACTCTGGTAGTCGGATTGCTAACCGGCGACATTTCAGGGTCATTAAATCTGGATCCAAAATATTTAGAAGCAAAAATATACCAAAGCTTAATAGTGCGTTGGTTAAATCTAGCACAAATCCGACAGCAAGGCACATTATGATCTGGCCCTAGGCAAGGAATACAGTACAAATGAAAATCCTTATGAGGTATTTGCTTCCCACAAGTAATGCAATTATTAACTTTTACTGACATTGGTAAGGAACAAGAAAAATTTTTCCCAACTGGGTACTTAGCTTTAGTTGAAGACTTCGGTTCTGAAACTCGAATGCGATAATTTCAGGTGTCGGCTGACCGGTACTTGCGAACTGCTTCTGCTTCGGGCACCGCGTGGCAAGAAAGACCGAATAAAATGGCATCGGCTGCATGTTTTACACCCCTGACGACCTGATGTCATGGAAGAGGAGACGGCAACCGACACAGGACCCAAGACTTTGTTATTCAGGCCGACTGAGGGCAACCTGCCAGCAGATTACCCAAATGTAATGACTGAAACAGTGAAACACGAAGAACATCTATTTATATGCGTACCCCGGACAGACACCAACCTGGCTAACAAAAGGTAAAACAATACTCCTACTTAAGAATGAACCAGCAAGCTAACCTAAAAATTACAGACTAATTACTTGCCTTCCGACAACATATAAACTATACATAGGAACTGATGCCGATAGAGTTTATAGTCATTTAGAAGAAAACTCAATTATGGCAGTCGAAAAAAGGGCAATAAAAGAAGGTTATATGGAACAAAGGATCATTTGTTATTAAATAAAGTCATAGTGGAGAACTGTAAAAAGGGGAAGAATCTAAGTATGGCATGGACTGACTACAAAAAAGCATTTAATAGTATCCCACATTCACTGGCAAAAGAGTGCTTAAAAATGTATAAGATACACCCTACACTGATTGACTACATTACAGTGACCATGAAACAGTGGCAGACCACATTGCAATTAAGCCATGATAAAGGACAAATTATTATCCCAGGGATAAAAATTCAAAGGGGGATATTCCAAGGTGACTCTCTGTCACAGCTGCTATTCTGCCTTGTCCTTAACCCATTAAGCTGTTTACTTAACAGCTTAGGCCATGGCTATAATTTGGTTCCTAGAAAACAACAAAGTGTAAAGACTTCTCATCTTCTCTTTGTTGATGATTTAAAACTGTATAGCTTACCAGATGTCATTTGGTCTTGATAAATGTGCAAAGGCAACCTTTAAATCAGGATAACTGCAGCATCAGGAAAACATCAGTTTGGGAGAAGAATGTGATATAAAATAACTTGAGCAACATGGAGTTTATAAATATTTGGGAATTGATAAAGGATCAACAATAAAAAATGTAAGGGATACTTTAGAAGACTTAAATTAATCCTGAAAACAGTGTTGACATCTAGGAACAAAATCCAAGCTATAACCCAATTTGCTCTTCCTGTCCTAACTTACAGTTTTGGAGTGATTGACTGGCCCCAAAATGTGTTGGACAGATTAGACAGGAAAACAATAAGGATGCTTCATGCCCACCAAATGATTTATAAAAAATCAGTGCATACCAAGATTATATATTCTCCGTTCTGAAAGAGGGATGGTCCTCCTTGAAATTCATTACATGTACAGATCTGCAATCGTGGGATTCCACACATCTGCTAACCTCACAAGACCCAAACGTAGTGAAAGTTTTGAAACATGAGAATAAATTTAAGAGGACTTCTATGCTTAATCTAGCAGAAGCATATCAGTGTCAAGCAGAAATGGAAGTCAAACCACAAGTAGATAAAAATCCAGCAGCAACTGAATGTGCCAAAAAACGAAATAATATAAAGTGAAGGACCAAATGAGAAGGCAAGAAATGTGGAAAATGCATAAATATAGTTGCAAGTATAGAAAACTTCTTGAAGAACCTCATGTTGATCAGGAAAAAAAGCAGGTATGGTTAAGGAGAGGCAAATTCAAAGTAAGAGATGAAAGGTTAATATTGGCGGCCCAAGATAGTGGGCTACGTACATGCTGGTTTACAAAGTCCGTTGAACATGTGGGAGAAACAGACAAATGTTGGTTTTGTAAAACTGAATTGGAAACTGTCGCAAACCTCATTGCAGGTTTTGACATACTAATGGCAAAAGAACTGTATACTGAAAGGCATAATAATGTGGTAAGACTGTTGCACTGGGGATTGTACATACATTATGGTACTGAAGTGGCTGAAAAACACTGGAAACATCAGCCACAAAGCATCATAGAAAATGATGAAGTTTACATTACATAGGATCACCCATTACCAACACTTTAAAAGACAGATGCTAGAAAACTGGATATAGGAGTCCATAAAAAGACAACAAAAGTAGCATTGATGACTAAAATCACCACACCCAGTGACTACAGTGTCTTGTGTACAGAGAGAAACAAAGTCATAAAATATCAGGATCTATAGGTAGAAATGAGAACAATGTGAAAGAAAGATACCCAGACAGTTCCAATAGTAGTAGAAGCAATGTGTTTTATAAAAAAGAATCTACAATCATATTTAGATATGTTGCCAATACATGCAACCCTGTACAGATTGCAAAAGGAGTCATTACTGGGCACATTGCAGGTGCTGCGAAGAGCACTTCTGGTTGACATCAAAGATTGAAACAATACTAACTTCATGAACTTTAATCATACTTAGACTTAGGAATGTGGTCCATTCCTGTCATGATATTAGATACCCAAAAGATTTGGAGAAATTAAAAAGGGGGATACGTAAATCAGCCCCGTGTGTGCTTAGTACCTTGCAAAGGAAAAAGGTGTACCAAGCCCTGTGTAAGTTCAGTGCCTTCCTCTGTGATCACATGTAAGGAGTCCTATGTGTTTGTGCTCAATTCCTTAATCTAGATCAAGCATACATTCTCTGCTGTGCTGGTTCAGTACCTGGATGATGTGCAGCAGTCATGTGCGTTTCGGTGCCTTACTCCAGGATAAAGTGAGGCAGCCATGTAGGTATGGGTGCGAGTCAATGCCTTACTCCAGGAGGGTGTGCAGCAGCCGTGTGTGTGTGTGTGTGTGTGTGTTATGTGAAGCAGCTGTGTGTGTCAGTTCCTTGCTCTGGGGGCATGTAAGTCAGCCCTTAAAAATGTGTTGCCTTGCTTTGTGATCTTGTGTACCATCTGTAGTAGTAGGGTGCATTGCTCTAAAATCATGCACCAGCCACGCATGTCATGAGTGTGTACTAGCCCAATGTGCTGGTACTACTTACTGTCAAACAGGACGTTGAACTTTCCTACACCAGCCCAGTAGACTGAAAGTGTAAGCCATGGCCAACCAAGCCAAAAACTAAGGAAGAACACAGTACTACAGTAAGCCACATATGGTTATGTTCCCCTCATTTGAAGGTTTAAAGCTATGCCTTTTCATTTTTTGGTATCAGGAGGGACGAAAATATCTAAGCACTTTGGTGAAACTGCCTTCTGCAAGAGTTAATGTCTGGACCTTTTGACTGAGTATATTTACAAGGCTGGAGTCTGGCTGAAATGGATATCAATATTGCCCAAATGCAGTTAAATGCAACCCTCCATAACCAGAAAGGAGGGACAAAAGGAACAGATCATCTAGTAAAGCGCACACATTTGAATTCCTACTTCTTATTGTTAAAGTTAAGCAATTATCATACAACCGTTGTCTTTAAAAACAAGCCTGTTGCATCATAGCTCAGTGCATTTGCCACAACTAGATTCACTCTGCTCCTTTAAGACTCATACAGTTATAATAACAAAACTTGATAACCGCATAATTAAATTCAGCATACAGTCCAATGTGGAAATGGGGGGATTTGATGGGAGAAATTCTTGGGTATTACATGTTATTTGGTACCTCACCCTTCTTCCCTGCAGAGACTCGATGAAGGAGAGGCAGCGGTTTTGAATTAATTGCGATGATGGTTTCCTTAATGACTTCAGGAACTCTGAGAAGTCACTCGATCTGGATTGCTGAGTGGATGGTACACTTGACAAATGAACAGCCACATTTTCTGAGGAACAATTTAAAATAAACACACATTTAGAAACAAGCAAATCACTCAAATAAGTACTACTCAGACTTTAATTATTGCAAAAAACGTCAAAGTCAAAATGAGTGCAGCACAGAATGGTAACTATTAGGGTAAAGAACCCATGGCATAATTTTGCAACACCTACTCCCCTGCCTAAATGATTTTGAGAACAGAATCATGATGCCAATTATATGAATTTTAGAATGACCTGTCTATGTTTGGAATGCATATCACAAATCAACCATACCTGCACACTGCAGTTTCTATTTATACAATTTGAAAAGGAGGGCTAATGCCCCCTACCTAATTATCACTTGGTTCTAAAAGAAGAGGGGATCTGAGGGAAGTGCCAGTTCTCCTCACAAACAGAATTAACAGAGAAAACAGCCTGCAAATACAGTTGCAGGGATGCCTAACATGAACTTAAGTTATGTTGTCATTTGGGGGGGGGGGGGGGGGTAATTATAACACAGAGCCTATCATGTTTTTTAAAATGCAGAGTCCACACAACCATGGAATAACAAATTTTTGTTTCCTCAGGGACATTTTTCATCAAAGACTATCAAAATCTCTCCTTTGAAATTCATCTGGAAAGCATGCACTTTACATGAGTATAATGTTTCCAGTAAGAACAACTGATTAAGAATGAAAATAAGGGATATTTGGTGCAGTAACAGAAAACAGCAGGAATATTGTTCAGTTTTATTTCAAAATGCATCATTTTTCGTTCACCTACACCATACTACAAAGCATTTATTACTTTAGTCACGTACATAGTTACTCTGGAATTTGTAAGAGTATGTGAAATTCTTAACTGAAACGACACCACCACAATGCAGATTTACAAATGTTGCTGTTTCAGACTGGCAGTCCAGTGGATGTCATCTGACTGAAATGAAAAGGAGGTGCAGCACATGTCAGCATAACTATGACGTCACACAAACTCCCAGCAACAGCAGTCATTGGTTTACTGGATAATCTGGGCTTCCTGCTTCTACAAAGGTGTGTGTAACCTTTGGGGGTGTGCAGACAGGCTTGACCTCTGCAAAAAGTGGAAGTGTTCAGTTTCAGAATGCTTCTATGAGAAATATTTCAAAACACTGTGTTTAGAAATGACACTTTGTTTGCTTTACATTCATACAATTTTACCTAAAACTTGCTCACTTGTAACCAAGCATATAATCTGACAGAAAACTCACATTTCATGACTGCTTGCTATATTTTGCTAACTGAATGGCTTTCTAATTTTCTGTCTGATCATTTTTTTTACCCTATGATACAAATTCCAGGACTGTGTCTATTTATTTATCTTTGGTCTATTAGGTTAGTTCTAATAAAGTAGTAGCCTCTTTTCAGAGGAGACCTGGGGTGGTATTTATATTCCTACGGGGAAATGTGGACAGGGCATCGGCAAAACTTCCCTACTATTTTCAATAGGTATGGAATAGTTTACATCCACCACAGTTACCACCAAAGAGGTCCTTGGTTTAACATCTCACCAAAACCATGGTATGCTCAGGACTGCAGCACCCCCCCCCCCCCAATGCTGCAGTGCAGTGTCAGCAATCTATGTACCTGGTGTAGGACTAGAATCCACAGCCTCCTGCATCAAAGGCAAATGTTCTACCTTTTGTGCCACTGACAATGTTAGTTGTTTTGGGCAGGGTCTAGCCTTCTAACACGGCAACACTTCCTGTATAAGCCAGAGTTCACAGGTTCAGAAATCCATACTGATCTACTTGACTACATCAAGGTACCACCTAACACCCTGATCCTTGGTAACCTCAACTACCCTAACATAGACTGGGTGAACTATTCCTGCACTAATGCACTCACTCAACGATTCCTTGACTTCATAAGTTCTAATGCACTAGACCAGCTCATTTCATCTCCCACAAGAGGAGATAACAATAACAATCTGGACTTGGTTCTCACCAACATGGGCGACCGCTGCACCACTCCCATAGTATGTTCTTTCCTGGTGAGATCAGATCATCAGACTGTCTAGTTCAAAGTTTTTATCCCACCCAACTCCCCCAGTCGTACTCAAGCTAAAATACTTCTCAAAAGCTGACTACAACCTCCTAAGGGAGGCTATCTGTAGCTTTACACCACCGCCCCCTAAGAGGATGCAGACAACTATGCTGAACAGTACTCCAATGCAGTATACAAGCACCTGTACAACTGCAAGGACTCAGCCACACCCAACAGAACTAAAACCTGCTCCTCAAGGAAACACAAACCTGTTTGGTGGGCATCCTTTATCAACAGGCTTTACAACAAAAGGAAGAAACTGTTGTTCAGGGGTAAAAAGGAACAAATTCCAAATGGGGAAAACTCCCTCCTTAGCCTCAACAAGCAAATTCGATCACTAGTGAAAACCTCCAAAGCCAATTATGAATTGAAACTAGCCTCTGAAACAAAGGGAAACCACAAAGCCTTCTTCAGTTATGTCAGGAACCTCCATGGCAAAACCCAGGTTTGTTCTGAATTAGCACTTAACAGTATCACTTACACTGATCCTGTTGACTTAGCCAACATGCTAGCTGATAGATTCAACACAAACTTCACCCCCCGTCCCCCCCAAAGACCCTTTTGTCATTCCCGATACTTGTTCTGCACCTCACATCTCTGTAGAGCAAGTGTTAAAGGCCCTATCCAAGACAAAGAACACAGCTTCCATGGGACATGATAGTATCCCAGGCTGTATTCTGCACCATCTCCAGTAACAACTGGCTTCACCATTGAGTACCCTATTCATCAACACCTAAGTACAGGCTTCATTCCAGCAGAGTGGAGAACTGCCATTGCACAAAGGTGGTGCCACTAATGACCCTGGAAACTATCACCCCATTAGCTTGAGAAGTCTGATCTGTAAAACCATGGAAGATATTATTAGGGATCTCAAAAACAAGGACATAGGCAATCTCCAAGCACTTGACCCCACTCAGTTCAGCTAGGTCAAGGGCAGATCTTGCATGTTGAACCTGGTTGACTTTTTTGAGACTGTCACCAAGGCCCTGGATGAGGGAAAGTCAGTCCATACAGCTTACCTTGACTTAGCCAAGGCCTTTGACATAATCCTCCACTCGGGCATCATCGGAAATATAACATAAGTTGGTGTAAATCACTATCTCTTCAGGTGGGTAGCCAACTGGCTCACCAACAGGACCCTCAAGGTCAAGGCAGGCACCTCCAACCTCCAATAGCAGACCTGTCACGAGTGGAGTTCCCCAGGGATCTATCCTGGGACCCCTACTGTTTGAAATCTACTTCTCAGAGGTCCAGACAAAGATAAAAGGCCTGTGTCTGAACAAGTTTGCAGATGACTGTAAGTTGGGTGCTGTCACTGACTCCCTAAATGATGTTAACATCCTGCAAGAGAGTCTCACAGCAACTAATGATTGGCGCCAAAATCATGGCCTCAAGTTAAATGCAAAAAAATGTATCATCATACCATTTGGCAGAAACATGGCCCCTTCTGATTACCACATTAACGGCAACCCCCTAAACACACAACCTGTGGTGAGAGAACTAGGTACTCAGGTTGATAATCTCACATTTGAACATGTAGCGCCAGTAGCCAGAAAAGCCTTACTTGGTTCATCTCATAAAGGGATTGCATCCAGAAAAAATGAGGTTATTACCTCTCTGTACTCCTCCCTCATTAGCTTATTAGACCAATAATTGAGTACAATGCCTCATTTGGTATGTACCTCTCCAAACATCTGCACCAACTGGAAAGGCCGCAGAAATACCACACAAAGAAATTCCATGGCCTCCCAACACCTGTCCTATGTGGGCAGGCTCAAATCACTATCACTCTACTTGGTATCATGCAGATTGCTCAGAGGTGATCTGTGTCTCGCTTACAAGGCAATCTCAGACCCTGCCCTACTAGAGATGCTCCATATCTGTAAGTCTAACTCATTGCGCATTATCCACTTGAAAGGCCTGAATCTAATATGCAGCATCAACAAAACCTGATGGAGATACAGGTTTGTCTCCCGGAGGCTGCCCAGTCTCTGGAATAGACTTCCCATACACGTCAGAGTACCTCGCTGACCCTCTTCAAGTGCAACCTTGATGATTAGAAAGGAAACCACAAATTTGTACTAGGTGTTCCACCTGTGTCCCACACTGACAGGGGTGACAGGTGCTGACTAAGGTTTCTTTTTGGGGATAAACTCTTGGCTAGGCTTGTAAGGGCCCTAGGGCCATTAGTCTAGTAACCTCCTATGATCCTAATCATATCCAAATCTACTTATTATGCTTTCTCATCATTCCTCATATTAGACACTGGCAGTGGACTAAGAGAATGTCGCTCATCCTGGAAGGATTCTCATTTGCATTGCAATCAGTGACCTGTGTAGTGTTCACTTACATGTTCGTGACTGCTTTGTGTTCCTATAGCTACTCGCACAACTACCTCCTACATTCTTGAGACTTCTTTGACTACCGTGTCCTCATTTTATACCAGGAAGCTTTTCTCTCAGGGTCTCCATTATAAATGGAAACTATCTACTAGGACTAACCTGGCAAGAAAAATAGAAACATTTAAAAAAAAAAAAAAAAAAAATGAAGGTAATTGCCCAGCTCTGTATTTTTTCACCAGCGCTTTGCAGAATTCCATGCATTACCTAGGCCAACACGGATCAAGTCCATGTCAATGGACAGTGACACTGGACATTCAAGCATGCCTCATTATTAGAGGTCAGTATTAAACAAAAGGCTATTTTCTGCTACATTCCCTACCACTGAAGGATATGAATGCGTGGTGAGCAAAGATGATCAGCAGTAAATGAATAACTCTGTTCTCAAGCTGACAGACTGCCTGCCCGAGCTCTATTACATGGTACGTGGAAAAGTGAAGTGAAGCTTTGCCTCTTGGAGCAACTTAACATAACTCTTTTTCCCAGACAAGAATTTTATTCCTCAAAATCAGTTCACTGTAGGCTCATTCCTAAATTTATAGCATCAATGACACTCACAGATGTCCTGCCTCTATGAGGACAGGCAGATTAAATGCCTCTCTTTTTAGCTGCTGAGTAACTATAGCAGTGTTAGTTTGTTTGGTTCCACTGTCTACATTACTCAACAATTCTGTAGAGCACTCATTATGAAAAGCTCTGTGTTGTGATCACTAAGAACACTATTCTGAGCCTCGCAAGCAAAATTAAGGCATATCAGCCATACAGAAAATAAATGACAATACCCTTAATACTAAAAAGTAAAACCAAAAATTAATCTGTGAAATAATGGCTGTAAAGATAATACACAGCAAAATGTATCTAGTTTATACCCCATACTAAATAAAGCAGGGTCAAGAATTGCATAGAAAAAGCATTGCTGACAGAATTAACTGCCATTAAGTGAACTTTCATATGAATACATGTGTTTTTACAAGTCATCTTTTCCTGAAATATTAATGGACACGGTGCATATCCTCAAAAATATCCATATAAGGAACGTTAATCATAATAAAATATACATGGCACACAAAGTACAGCAGTAGTTTTGTCCAAGATAATAAAGTGATGCCTTACTACTACTTCTTTTGGCTTTTCCCGGTTAGGGGTCAACACAGCGGATCACCTGTCCGCTCATGATTGACAGTGGAGTTTTTACAGTATAGAGTTGCCAGCCCAGCGCCCAAACTTCCATGGAAGGCACACACATGCATGCACTCACGCCTAGGGCCAATTTAGCGTATCCAATCCACCTACAGCATGTCTTTGGGATGTGGGAGTAAACCGGAGCACCCAGAGGAGATCCATGCGACCACAGGGAGGACATGCAGACTCTGCACAGAAGGCACCCCAGCCGAGGATCGAACCGGAGAACCTCTTGATGTGAGGTGACAACGCTAACCGCTGCACCACCATGGCCACCCAAAAGTGATGCCTTACAAATTGTGTAAATACCTTATTTTTGTAATCTTAGGCAAATATTTTAATGTAACTTAATTAAGTTATTTATGCATATATACATGAATGTTTTGATTAATAGGGCTGCTCAATTGGGCTGTAGCCCATTTTCAGTGGAGGCTCAAGGAGTATAGCTCCACAACCCATGTATAAAATATAAAACGCATACAAATATTTGCCAGCAACTAATATAAGCTGGCACAAAACCATAAAAAGTATAATCTGAGTAAAACAGTTTGGATACCATGTAACAATTTCTGACATTTTAAAACAATTAGTGTTTTATATATGTTAGTACACAGCACACACAATTCAATAAGATTATTGGTATGTATACAAATATATATATATATATATATATATATATATATATATATATATATATTGTTTGTTTGTTTTAGGAAGTCTTAGTAAAAAATTACTTAAGCATATGAAGATTTAAATGAATATTACATAGAGGTGCCATTAGATGGTGAGAAGAAAATTCTGATGGGTGTGGCATTACGATGTGAAGTTTGGGGTAGGTTATGCAGGGTTAAAAATACTGTGCTTTACAATGGGCACCAACAGTTATGAAAACTGGTACAATGAAAAGAGAATATTTGGGGAGAAGGAGAGCAATACTGATTTGATGTGTGTGTGGCATTATGGGACAGGCTTCCACCTGAATTAAGGGATCTGGAATCTCTCACCGAGTTCGGAAAGGCCGGTCGTCTCTGAACACTTGCACAAGGAAACAGTGTAAGTGCTTAAGGGAAAATGGTTAACCTCACCATTTGCTATCAATCAGCATAGCACCTCCAGCAAGGCAGTCACAGTGAAATGTTGAATTCTAACAGCATGCTACCCCAGCATGACAGTCTTCCCCTGCTCATTATCCCAAGTGCTGCCTGAAATTCAAAATGGACTTTATGGATATACTGTAAATGATGTTGGTTTTAGTATTAACTCTAACTCTGCAACATTTCTCTGTACATAAAGACTCTGTGATCATAAAGATCTGTGGCAAACATATGTTTGTTCCAAGACCCTTCAAAAAATTTGAATTTGCATTCATTCTTATGTATTGTATGTGTCTTAAATATTTATGTTGATTCCTTCTGTTTCTGTAATTTTGGATCATGACTGAAAAGGGTCTCCTGACAAGCCTACCTATTTGGTTACAAAATACTAAATGAATATGAACTATACAGACTATGTACATACTTACAGCATAGTGGTTTACAATTGAGATTAAAGAGAAACCTGTTAAGCCACGATAGATATTAGGTGAATGTCGCATCCTATTAATATGCATTTTGGTTGATGGTTAGAAGTTCATAGGTTCATAGGCAAGTACTAGGCTAGCTGCTCTTGGCAGCCATTTTAAACCTAGCCAATTTCCCTTTCAGTGGTGAGAATCAAAACCTGTACCTTCTGCAGTTTCATAGGATTTGTTTTTTAAAGTACAGTTTGACTTTGTTTTTACAGCATGTGTGGTTTATTAAGTCAGTGATTAGTTCTGGGAGCTTATTTCACGTGCTGCCTATGTAACTTTGACGAAGGTATCTCTGTACGAATTGTTAGATTTGTTAGTTTGTATTAGCATTTTGTTAGAAGAGCACAATATTTGGGTGGGATGGTGGTTTCAAGTGGCATAATGGCTGGGCATCCTGAATCAGATGTTGAGATTTATGGGTGTTATTTAGGATGAGGTCTAATTTGTTTTGGAAGAATAGCCAGGATAATTTCATGAGGATAGTTCTCTGGTGGGTTCAGCTGGACAGCCAGGGATGACATTACAAGTTTTATGATAGCTTCATTTCTAATTTCGAGATAACTTTTTTGAAAAAATATTGTGAGCAACAGAATAACTTGGGATGTATTAGAGTAGACATTATTTTTCTTTGGATACAGAAGTCAACGCCTTACTCTCTATTGGCTGCCAAGTGTACTTTTAATGGCTGCGTGAATGTACTCGCCAAATGAAATGGTGCCATATAACAGTATACAAGGGTATTTTAATCTTTGCATATGGGGTAGTTTGTTACCTAATGGTGTAAAATTTTGAAATTCAGGAACTTGTGTGATTCTGTAATAATCAGCAATTAGAAAAGAAAGAGGCTGCTTTTATTAGCACTTATTCTTAAGTGGGAATCCATCAACCTTTTCTCTAGTGTTAAGCATTGTTGAAAGTGTTTTGCAGCTAAACCTTCATATTTAGCTGCACATACTAGGGCAGTATCATTTGTGTATTGCATGATCTTTAGGTGTTTGATTTGTTCCGTCTTAGCCCAAGCACTTAACTACATTTGTTTTTAATGTATTCAAGTGATAGCTTTGAGACCAGTCGAATTCTGGACTTTCTATCCGATTTAAAGTAAGGGAACAGATTTAGGCCTATAATCTGTTTATTAATCCCGCATGAAGGCCGTAGCAAGGTCCAGGAAAAGTGCTGCTGCTACACTACCTGAATGTCAGTTGTCTCTAGTACAGTCACCTAAGGTTGAGAGTTGTGTTACTTTGTAAATGTTTAGAAAAAACATGCTGAGATGCAGGAAGCAGATTTTACTCTATTATGAAGGTGGTTAACAAATGATTCCCTCAAGTTTTTTTAATAAGATAAGAACTACAATGGGTCAAAGGTGACTGGGATCAGATGAAGTGCCACCTTTGTGTAGCTATACTATGTATCTTTCTTTTCAAATATTAGGATGATACTTTCCCATATGATTCTATTTATAAGGACAGTTACAAGAACAGCCAGAAAATGTGCTGCTATTGAATGAATTTTAGTGGGAGGTCATATGAGCCTGCAGAATTTTATGGACTTCAAGTATACTTACCTCTTTCATTGTGTATTGTTGTGAATGCTGCAACACTGGTTCTAGGGGATTGGTGGAGATGCTATGAAGGTTGTGATAAATGAGACTAAATCTGCCATTTTCTGATCCAGAATACAAAAGCTTTTTGAGTTGCACCTAAGTTTTACAGGCCTGCAGCACATAAACTAAAAATGTGAATGAATCTGGAAATGTGTGCTTTTCAGTGTCAGGAAAAGATGCGAGAATCTGTGGTGTTTTTATGCAATATATGGAAAAGTATACATATTTTTGTAACTACTTTCTTCTGGAAATACAATAATTATACTTAGGATGTAAACTGTACACAGGACATATGCAACCAAACACTTAAAGATCATGCATACATCCATACAAATAAAGTATCTTTCCACCTTACTCAATACAAGGTCAATCTTACTTTCTGTTCTCCTGCAAATGTGACTAATACCCGTCTCAGATGTTTTAAAACATCAATACTATGGTGATTCTGTACTACTGTTCTCTAATGTACAACCATGTAAATCTGCATTGTATATTATGCTATGTTAATATTTTACTTTACTTATGTTTACCTTTATAACATGTACTACTTATTTAACTGTTACAATGTCTACTATGTTTTATGGAGCTTTTCTCCCAGGGCCTCCACTCAAAATGGGCTCCTTGACCCAGTGGACCTCCCCGGTCATCAAACTGGAAATAAATAAATAAATAAAAATGTAACTATTCTTCACTGTGATTTCAAAATCTGAGACCATCAGTAAACCAGGAGGTTAACAAGCTAGAAGACTAACCCCAGATCAGGAAGTTAACAAGCTACAAAAATTAAATGAACAAATTCTTTAAGAAGTTAGCTAACAAGAGCAAGAAAACAAACTTATTACACTTAATGGCATCTCTGGTTTCTGTATGGAAATGATACAAACCAAACAGCTAAATGTACAACAGAGCATTAGAGATGAAAAGGTACCCTGGAACTTGTGATGCATAAACCTGTGTTTGTTTCTGCACTTATGTCTTGGCCCTGAAATTCAACCAGTGTAACTTAGGGCTTAGTAATTCTTTTAGTTACGAGATAGCTAGGAGTAAGTTTAGTTATAGATACATTTCTCATAATCTAGCAGCTGATTGGTTGCTTGCTTACTACCTGATAATAGGGCATTTACTCCTAAATGGTGACAAGCTGCTTAAATCCACCTCTAATTGGCCAAATTGCTCTGCTACACATTACTATTTGTATTTATAATTATTTCGCTAATTAACAAGACTGGAACAGAAAATGGGGTTTCCCGTTCAAGTAATCTGAGATGATGGTAATTTCCTATCTTGGGCCAGGACAAAAGGCTGCAGTACTGGAGAATATTTCCAGTTTTCCCTGTAAATTAATGACTGTGTATGTGTTAATATAAACACTTATTCAAGGTACAGTTACTGTGAGCAAATGAGGCCTGGTAGGCATTGAAACACAGACAGAATGGTGAGGAAGGGGTCTAGGGAGCTAGGCCAAAGACTCCCTTAAGTAGGATGTTCAGTGTGAAGCCTAATGATGGGTGTGGATAGACCAGATCCATACTCAGGACAGAAGTAGAGATTGCCTTCATGTACCCGAGGCCAACCGATACTTAGAGTTGTTTAGTGATTCATATATGTGCACTTTTCTCATACTTTAATCTGTTTAGTACCAGTTGTGTTACTGCTATGCCATGGTGGTGCAGATAAACCATGGTGGTGCAGCGGTAGCATTGTCGCCTCACAGCAAGAGGTTCCCCCTGTTCAGTTCTCGGCTGGAGCGCCTTCTGTGTGGAGTCTGCATGTCCTCCCCGCGGTCGAGTGGCATTCGAAAGACATGCGTAAATGGGCATGCCTTCGTTGCAGGTTGGGTGTCGGGCTGGCACCTCGGCACCGTAAAAATCTACTGCCAATTATTAGTGGACCGGAGTTCTGCTGTGGCGATCCCTAACTGGAAAAGCTGAAAGAAGAAGAAGAGTACCAGTTGTGCTACTCAAGAGACTGTACCCCTAGTGGACATCAGATTTTAGCTAATGTACTTTTTGTGGCTAGTGGAGTGGATTCAAGGATCATGGCCCCCGTTCACAGTAACTTCTCAAAGAACATGGCTTTCTCAAAGTAGTTTCATAGGAAGTCGGCAGTTTCAGAGTCTGAAGAATTTGAGGGATGAGGGTTGAGTACAAGATTGTTCTGGCTTGATAAGTTTGTTAGTTCATTTAGTTAATTTCCAGGAATTTTTAGGTGAGGAGTTTGCTGGTTTGTTAGTGTTGCAGTAGGTTTTCTTACATTTCTTCATTTCTTGATGAGGCTTTTATATTTGTTTTTATATGTTTATAGTATTGTGTGTTGATTTTGGAGTTTAAGCATTTGTTACTCAAGTTCCATCCCTCTCTCCATTATTAGGATTTAAGATTGATGGTCATCCATAACTGAGCATAGCTTTTCATTCTTAGAGATTTAATTAATCAACAACAACACAAACTGACAATTTTCAAAGGACTATCCCCTTAATCACCAACTGTTTTTGGCCTTTTTCTTCCATTTGTAAACACCCTGTATCTCCAACATTTTCCAAGACATTTTCTGGAAATGTTACTGACATAATTACCTATAAACAACCTAGAAGTTAGCACCTACTCTAAAAGGCAAAGGAGCAACTGCATCTTAAATTTTGATGGAAAAAATAATTTTAATGTCATTTTTATACCTTAACATAATAAAAAAGATAAAAATATTAGTTTTGCATATAGTTGAAGTCATCACACCAACATTAAATACTAGTGTTTTTTTTTTTGGAAAAAACTTGTTATTTTGGTCTGAAAAGAACTGAAAGTCAAGTGTTCAACTGACTGATTAATCAGTCAATTTCCAAAGGCTATTTTGACCTAAATTTCACCTTAACAATCAAACAGAACCCACCCCCATTATTTCGACACTGCAGTTTTATATTTTTCTGTATATTTAACTGCCAGTTGCACTGAATTCATTCTTTATTTAGTATTTTTACATATTCACTTTTAAAAAAGGCTTATGGTTGATAGCCTGCTTAATCGTCCAAGTGACGAGACAAAGCCATCCATGGGTAAATCCAGCATTACCCACACCCAGCCTTGAGTTATTATTACTAAAGAATGACATTATTTAAGAAAAAAATTACTTTTATTAAATAGTGACCTTGTATAATGGCACCGTGCTGCTCGTCCATGTTTTTCCTATTGTATCCTAGGGCTTTACTAATGTACTACGCATGCGTATGGGACTTTCATTACCACGCTTATGCAGTACATCCAGTGCTGTGTTAAGGAAGCAATGAAGAAAGAAAGATCTCCATTGCTTTTTTTTTTTTTTTTTTTTTTTTTTTTTTTTTTAATTAAAAAGGAAATCTGGAGAGTTTCAATGTACAGGAGAGATGGGACAGAGAAAATAAAAGGATAATCAGGAACATTTCTCTAGTTTTACATAACGTATCTGATATCTCTTTATTTTTCTCTGTCTCATCTGTCTTGTTCTTTTTGAAGTCTTTTTTTTTTTTTTTTAAATAAACTTTCCATAGCATATACTAATAGAAGAAAGTCCGGGCGACTAGACTTTTTTTCCATTGGTATATGCTAGATTTACAATGGGCATGCTGGTTTGGCTGAGCAATCAGCATGCTTGTTTTTGAATTTTAATGGCCAGTCATTGTATAATAACGGATAAGGGGGTATTTACTACTAAATGGTGACAAGCTACTAGCATCCACCTCTAACCAGCCAAATTGCTCTGAAAAGTGGCAGGGGGGAGAAGACCCATGAACAGTTCCAATTTTATTGTGCTTTGCACAAAGCATATAACAGAATCTCAGATAGCTGTAAACCTGTCAGAGCAAACAAAGTATGCGTACTCTGTTAGAACATATAAAATGAAAGATAATATGAGATCTTCCAGGAAAAGTGCATTTTTTTTTTACTTATTTCATAAGGGCACACCAGTGACATGACCCAGATATATTCCGAGTTTGTTAGCTTGAAAAATGCATAAGGTAAAAGCACCCAAAGGGCTATGTAAGGCTACTGATGGTACCAAACAGTAAAAGATCATATCATTGTAACCATATGAAATAATAAATTCTCAGAACATTATGTTATTCTACATTTTCAGGTGTAAAGACAGACATAAAACTGTATCTTCATGTAATGCACTTTATTGCACACAAGACCAAATGGTGTGTATATGTGTGTATGCAAGTCCACTGATAAAGTCTGTATTTAGGAGAAATAAACAGGCTTTTTACTTCAGATGTAATGGCAACTCAATAAGTAAGTAGTCTAGACTATCACTGGATAAGGCTTACTGAGAAAATGTCCAACACAACACCCAAAACTGAAACAGAGTATAATACAAAATATTAGAACTGAGGCAGTGATATGCTAGTAGCCAGACAAGCAAACAAAGGTGATTTATCTGATGGACAATTCCATGATTATACATCATAGTATAATAAGAAAAAACAGGATGAGAGAATCCCACTACTCCAAGAGTGTGGCATATCAGGGTGGGTAAAAAATAAAAGCTTAAACACTCTTGTAGCACTAGAGGACTTTGCCTAGTAGTTCAGGAGGGAGTTCTGAAAAGGACTCTGGTGTTGCTGAGAAGAGCCGGTATTAGCTGGTTAGGTGGAACCCTTGTACGAGGTTAGTGTTGGGTCCTTAAAAGGACCTTTAATGGTCTCAGAGTTAGTCCTGAAAAGGACTCTTTTGGGTGTTCCCCTGTGGGGAACTGGGGTGAGGCCATAAAAAGGACTTGTGGGGGCCCTGAAAAGGACCTTTGACATCCTTAGAAGAACTCTGGGTCTTGTGTGCCTAGGTTGCGTCCGAAGCTGGACCAGGACCCAGTAGTGAGATCTCTCTTAAAGGTCCTTTTAAGGACCCAACACTAACCCTGTACAAGGGTTCCACCTAACCAGCTAATACCGGCTCTTCTCAACAACACCAGAGTCCTTTTCAGGACTCCCTCCTGAATCATCAGGCAAAGTCCTCTAGTGCTACAAGAGTGTTTAAATTTTTATGATTATAAAAGTTTAAACACTCTTGCAGCACTAGAGGACTACACGAGTGTTTAAACTTTTATGATTATACATCATGGAAATTCACTTTCAGAAATCATTATCTTTGCCCTTTTCCCCAGTACTGTACGACACTATATAGGTGTGTGGAGACAGTATTCCCTGACACTGGGGTGGAGGGGCACTTGCTCTAGAAAAACAAAGGTTTATATTGTCATTCACTTAAAGTGTGTTTAATGATATGTAATCACAAAACTACCTATTGCTGAAATTTACTTTGATGAATCATACGCTGCTTTTATATAAACAAGGACCATATTTCAGTAACCTGGTCAGATATCGAGAAGACTCTTTTAGGCAGTAACCATGGCATACACATCTACAAAGAGCACCCAAGAATGACATTTTATACTCGGGGGGGGGGGTTAGTGCAGTACTAGACTGAATTTGACTAACCACTTTAGTTGCTCTAAACTATGGCATGTTATCTATGGCATGTAGCAAATGAAAAAAAATCTGGTAAAATATACAGGACTGTTTACCTCTTATGTAATAACTTAATAAAGAAGCATTCTAGGCTATTACTGTACTCAGCATACTAAGCAGAAGGTTAATGCAACATTCCCAGTAGAAATAGTGCATAATGCGATACATTAATTTTTGAAGTTCTGAAACAATGAATATGCCTTCTATATATATTAAATATATATGTGTATATATATATATATATATATATATATATATATATATATATATATATATATATATGAAAGGCTATGTTTTTGTCCTTTCCTACAGATTTCATTAAGAAACATTCAGGTAGTATCAGTCCCATGGTTAGTGGGATAAAGCCCTGCTACTACATATGATAACCTATTAGCAGTAGGGTGCTGGAGTGAGTGAATAGCTGATGCCAGCTCAACAATCCTGGAGGAAGGGTGTCAGCTTTTTTTTTTTTTTGCATAAATGGTACACCTGTAAAAATGCAGGTGCATCACTTGTAGCAAAGAACCTAGACTGGCAGACTGGACACTAAACACATGTGGTAGCATTCATTGCCTCCTAGCAGCAGCTATTTGTATAGTATGCAAGCAGCTGGGAGTAGAAATTGGATGTATATACAAAATAAAATCCCCCAATTCCCAGGAATGCTGGTATTGCTCTTAGTATCTCACGTTTGCCTCTCAGGAGAATGAATGGGCTGGTGGGATCGCAGCCCAGGGAGGATCAAATAATTTCTTAAGATTACTTAGGGGATGCTCGATTATCATTGTAGAGGTGAGGTTTGGAAAAAAAATTAAAAAAACTTTCATAGAGCAATTTCTACCATATTCAGCTATGTACCCAAGGCTGCTAATCTAGCCCTTTCTGATTTCACTGTAGCACCACATTGAATTTGATCATATTATTTTAGTTGTTCTAATCTATGGAACTTTATCTATGTATGTGCAAATGAAAAATTGGTGAAATATACGGGATTTTTACCTCTAAGATAATAACTCCGTAAAGAAGTATTCTACATCATTACTGTAGTATGCATACTGAACATACGTTCCACACAAATCTTACAGTGGAAACGCAGTAAATATCAGGTTGTGGCAGTGAACACCTCTGAAATAATGGATATGCTGCCTATATATAAAATAACACCTCAGTCGTCTTTTAAGATGACATTATAAAACTTTCAACCATTAATTACGGCATATGAAAATGCAAAAAAGCATCTAAGATTGATACTTCACCTTTAGGGGTTTCAGTGCAGGTCTATGTTGAATTTAACCATACTACTATATTTATTCCAGTTTATGTCATGTGGCAACTGAAAACTATATATTTTTTTCTGGTTAAATATGTATGATTTTCACTCCAATGAAATGACAACTCAGTAAAGGAGTATTCTAGATCACTAATGTATTTGACATATTGAACAGAAACTTACTACAACCCCAGTAGAAAGAGTATAATGCAAAATATAACACTGTGGCAATGAAACACATATGCAACAATGGATATGTTGATGATATACAAAGTCCATTGTGTTACTATTGGAGCTTTTCTCCCCTGGCCTCTACTGAAAATGGACATGCATCCAGTTAGACTAGCCCAGTCAACAAATGTAAAATAAATAAATAAATGTCAGTCTCCCTTTGAGATTTCATTATAAAACTTTCAGACAGTAACAGCATATGTTTTTATTAATTAATTAACCAAATCAATCAATCAGGAAAGTCCAACTTGGAACAAAGCCAATTTTCAGCGGAGGCTTCTGATTGTAAGACTGCTATTCTATACTCAGGAGTTTCAGCACACCATTATGCTGAATTTGCCTATAGCATTTTAGTTGCCCCAGTTTGTATCATGTTATCTATGGCATGTGGCAAATTAAAAAAAAATATTTTTTTACTGGTAGAAAAAGTACAGTTGTGTACACTTACCATAAATGTAGATGTTCGAGTGTATTCACTGTTGCAGTCCTAACAAATGGGTTATCCGGCTCCCGGTAGCCCTCGATCGGCCAGAATACCAAAGGTAAGTAAAAATGACGTTGGCTGCCGTTGGTTGTAAAGGATGACACGATGTCCGATACAAAAGGAGGCAGCTGACATCACTTCCTCAGTATTTCTTGCCATAACAATCAGAAGTCCCCAGAAATAAGGTTGAAGCCAAAAGCAACATTGGCAAATAATATCCAAATTAGCCTGTACCTCAGGAAAAGAGAATAGAAGAGAACCAAAAAGGGGGAAGGAGGGAAACCAGGACTGCAACAGTGAATACACTCGAAAATCTACATTTATGGTAAGTGTACACAACTGTACTAAGTTCATCGTGTTTCACTATTGCAGTCCTAACAAATGGGTTGATTACCAAAGCCCAGAGAGAAGGGAGGAGGAACCAACAGAGGCAAATTGCAATGCTTAGTGAAAGTGTGAACAGAAGACCATATGGCAGCCTCCAAAATATCTTTAGTAGGGACACCCCTTAAAAAGGCTGCAGAAGTGGAAGCTGCTCTAGTTGAGTGAGTCCTAATCCCCTGAGAAGGAACCTTGTCATGAAAGGAATAACAAAAGGTGATACAATGTGCAATCCACTTGGAAATGGTTTGCTTAGAAATAGGCTTGCCCTGAACTCCAAGGGCAAAACTGACCAATAACTGTGCTAATTTCCGAAGGTTTTTAGTCCTGTCCAGGTAAAACCTGAGCTGTCTGTGCACATCAAGAGAATGTAGGATCCTTTCACCTTTATTTCGAGGATTAGGAAAGAAGGTAGGAAGGTGTATGGACTGATTAAGAGTCAGGCTAGAAACCACCTTAGGCATAAAGGAGGGATTAGTTCTCAGACAGACTACCTCCATGGAAAATAAGAAAAGGCTCCACGGCCATCAAAGCTTGCAGCTCCGAAACCCTCCTTGCTGAAGTTATAGCCAAGAGGAAGGTGGTCTTCCAAGAGAGAAACTTTAAATCTACAGAGGCAGCAGGCTCAAAAGAAGGAAGAGAGAGTTTCTCTAGAACAAAATTAAGATCCCAGGCTGGAGCAGGTGCCCTTCTGGGAGGCTTTAAGTTGCAAGCACCTCTGAGAAACATTTTCATCAGGGGATGCGAGAAAATGGGTTGTTCAAGAGAACAATGAGCAGAAATGGCTGAAGCATGGATCTTGATAGAGGAAAAAGAAAAGCCACCCTGAAGCAAATCAGCCAGGTATTCCAGGATCAGAGGAAGGGTAGGCTGAGAAGAAGATTCCCCTCTAGCCTGCATCCATTGAGAGAACCTTTCCCATTTGCCAGTGTAGGACTTCCTAGTGCTAGGCCTCCTGGCCTCCCTCAGCACGTCAACCACCTTCTGGGAAAGGGAAGAAGAAAGGGAAGGAGTCATACAATGAGCCATGCTGCCAAATGGAGAGACTGAAGAGGAAGATGTAGAATGTTTCCCCTTTCCTGAACCAAAAGATCTGGCTTCAGAGGAAGATGCCAAAGAGGAAATTGGGAGAAACTGTGAAGCAGTGGATACCAATGCTGCCCAGTCCGGAGCTATGAGAATAGTCCTTGGTCGTTCATCCATGATATTTACTAATACTCTGGAAAGAGAAGGGAAGGCGTACACTGACAGCAACATCCACGGGATGGACAGAGCATCCACTTTCAGGTTCTGCTGTGATGCTGTCTGATGTAAAAGAGAGGTAGAAGATGACTGTGTGGGGAGGAAAAAAAGATCCACCTGAGGCATGCCCCAACATTGAATGATGCTGTAAAAGACTGCTCTGTTCAGCTGCCACTCGTGAGGATCCAGGGTTTGCCTGCTCAACTGGTCTGCCAAAACATTGAGCCTTCCTGGAAGAAACTGAGCTAAGAGATGCAGGTCCAGGGATGTTGCCATGGACCAAAGATTCATGCTTTGTCTGCACAGGGGGTAAGAGCGAGTCCCTCCCTGCTTGTTGATGTACCATATGACCGTGGTGTTGTCTGTTCTGACAAGCAGGGTCCCTGGAGAAAGAAGATGCTTGAAAGCTAGTAAGGCTTGCTGAACCGCAATCAACTCTTTTAGATTTATGTGCAGGTGCATCTGCTGGGCGTTCCAACGTCCATGTATGCATCTGCCATCCAGATGTGCTCCCCAGGCATAGTCCGATGCGTCTGTAGTCAGAATTTGAGTGGCAAGAGGTGTCCGAAAAGGCATGCCTTTGTTCTGAAGACAGGCCGTTGCCCACCATAGAAACTCTGTCTGCAGAGATGGAAGCAGAGGAATCATCATATCCAGGTCCTCTGTGTGCTGACACCAAATGTTCCTGAGGTACCACTGCAATTTCCTCATATGCAGTCTTGCATATGGAATCATGAGAATACAAGATGCCATGAATCCCAGAGCTTGCAGGGAGCTGGGACAGGCTTGCCAAGTCCTTGCAGTAAACTGAAAAAGAGTTGTCGACTTCTCCTGGATGAGATATATCATCTGGGCGGCTGTGTTCAGACTCTCTCCCAGGAATGTTATCTCCTTGGATGGTACCATTTTCGATTTTTTTCCACATTGAGAGTGTAACCAGGGAAGAGAGAAGAGAGTCTCTACGAATTCCAGATCCTTTAATAGCTGTTCCTGAGAACTTGCTTAAATCAGACAGTCAAAGTATGGGTAAATCTGAATTTTCTTCTGCCTGCAAAAAGCAATGACTGGGGCCAGGCACTTTGTGAAGACTCGGTAGCAGTAGATAAGCCAAAGGGCAGCACAGAGAATTGGTAATGTTGCTCGCCCACTCTGAAATGAAGGTACTGCCTGCAAATTTCCCCGATAGGAATGTGCAGGTAAGCCTCTTTGAGATCAAAGGTTACCAGCGAGGAATCCTTTCCTAGCAGTGGTAGTAACTGATGAGTGAGCATTTTGAACTTTGGAATCATCAGAAAGGAGTTCAGAATGGAAAGATCCAGGATACGGCGCCAGGTGCCGTCTTTTTTTGGAACTAGGAAAAGCCAGGAATAAAAGCCCTGGCCTACCTGCTGAGCAGGAACAGATTCTATTGCTCCCAGATGAGACAGACAAAATTTGTTTTTTTACTTCTGCCCTTTGGTTTGGAGGAACGTCCGGGAATCTATTGGGAGCTGGAAATGTGCGAAAAGAAAACTTGTGCCCTAGAGACAGCGTTCTGAGCACCCATTTGTCGTCCGTGATAGTGGCCTAGACATCTGGGAAAAGGGCCAACCTTCCCCCTAAAGGATTCTCCCGGCAAGCAAGAACAGGCAGAAGTTGTAAAAAGTCATTGAGAGTGTTTTGACTGAGATGCAAGCTCAGGGCTTCTCTCTTTAGAAGTGGAAGCCTGCCAATGCCTAGACCTTTGGGGGGTAGCCCCCTGCCCCCTAGAAGATTTGTAACCTCTAGCCCTGGAGCGGTTCTATCTGCTGGTATCAGGATAGGTCCAACTCTTGAAAGGGTAATTCCTGCTAAAGCGAGGGGGTTGAACTTGCAGAAAATCCTTAACAGTTTGCATGGACTTGGCCTTATCTTCCATCTTCTTCAGTACCTCCTCTGCTTTGCTACCAAAAAGACTGTTTTTATGCAAAGGTACATCCAAAAGCTTAGCCTTGACAGCTTCTGGAAGAGGCTGTTCTCTGAGCCAAGCGTGCCTTCTAATAACAGATCCAGTAGCCGTAACACTGCTAAAGGCGATGTCAAAGCCACAATGCAAAAAAATGCTTATTGACCAGACTGGTGGAATTCAGTAAATCTTGCATGTCTTTACTCTCTGCCAAAATAGGTACACTTGCTATCCTAGACTTAATAGTCTCCAAGGTGTGCTGCTGGTACTTCAGTATTTGAAATAGACAATTGGTAGCCCTAATAGCTAGGGTGGCAGAGGTATAAACCTTCTTGCCCCACCTATCTAGGTTCCTAGACTCCCTGTCAGAGGGAACAGGATTCCTGGTAACAGTAGCCTTAACTACTTTAGGGCCATGAGAAATAACCTCTGGATCCACCAATGGGTTCCTGAAAAGAAACAGATGAGAATCAGGGACTCTGTAGTACCAGTCAGGATTCCTGGGAGTAGGAGGAACTGAATTTGAAGTCTAGGAATTTTCCAGAACATCATCAACAACTTCCAACACAGGGGGAATAGCAAGAGGCTTATACTGAGGTAAATCCAGAATCTCCCTAATCTGTTTCTTAGATTAGGGATAATCCTGACTTTCACATTTAAAATGTTCCCTGAGGGTATTCAAAGTATCACCAAAAGAGAGATCCTCTGGAGGAGAGGCCAAAGGGATTGGCTCCTCTACATCTGAATCCTCAAAAGGAGAAAAAGCCAGAGAAAATTCCTCTTCATCAGCAGAAATGCTGGAAGAAACAGAACCCGAACAGGACAAAACCTCAGGAGAAACATCCTACTCCTTTTAAGGTGAGGAGGCTGAGAACCCCTAATAAGAGTTAACAGATCATTAGCCATTTTAACCACTTGGGCTTGAGGGGAACGAGTAGAAACTGGAGCCTGCCTTTTCACAGGCTTATAAATGGAAGATTTACCTGCAAGCCTGAAGGACTCGGGAGGCCTGGCAACTGCCGAAGTTGCAGCAGAAGTCGAACGAAGAAGTTTTCTGTCAGAACACAAAACGGAGGCCTCGGACACCAGAGTCAGCTTAGCAGTTCCGGCTCCAGCAGAAGAGGCGACCGGTGACAGGTTGGAAGGCAAAACGAAGGCTGAAGGCCTAAGGGACTCTGACTCAATCAAGCCCTGCGGTTAAGTCTGCGGACTGCAAAGGCGTCTCATTGGCTACCTCCTGAATGACAACCAACTTATCATCAGAGGACTTAGCTTTCTGAGGCCTGTCGTGGTCCTTATCCTTACATTTCTTCAGAATATCCAAAGCCTGAAGACGGGCGGATGCCATACCAATGAACTTAGGCCAAACTCCAAAATGCCTACCCAAAATCTTAGCCCGACGACGGATAGTATGCAGATTAAAAGAGGAACAGAGATCACAATTGGGAATGTCGTGGTCAAGGCCTAAACAAATAATGTAATAGGAATAAAAATCTCTATGGGGAATCTGCTTTCCACAGATAAGGCAATTATTAACTTTTTCTGACATTCATTAAGGCAAGAAAAGAGGATCCCCAACGGGGTACATAGCTGTAGTAGACTTCCAACTCTTGTAGTCAGAAACCAACAAAGGTAAACTGCCGATTGTCACTCGTGCATGAAAAGCTTCCTCATTTGGGTTCCGCGGCAAGGAAGACTGAGGAAGTGACGGCGGCTGCCTCCTTTTGTATCGGACGCCCTGATGTACTTTACAACAGACGGCAGCCGATGTCATTTTTACTTACCTTTGGTATTCTGGCCAATCAAGGCCTACCGGGAGCCAGATAATCCATTTGTTAGGACTGCAACAGTGAAACACGCTAAACATCAGCTTTTCTACTTATAGTATAATGACAACCAAGTATTCTAGGCCATTGCTGCACTCACCATAATAAAATGGAAATACAACAGAGTAGAATGCAAAATGTCAGACTGTGGCAGTAAAGGCATATAAGCGAAAATGTGATGCCTATGTAAGAAAGGCGCCCTCAGTCATCTTCCTGATTTCATTACAAAACGTTAAAGCTACAATCTGTACCCTAAAACTGCAATTCTGTCTTCAGGAATTTCAGTTCAGCAAAACAAATGAATCTGACCTCAACATTTTAATGCAAGAAAACATTATAGTGTAACCGCAACATGTTACAACCATGAAATATTTTTTATATATATATATATATATATATATATATATATATATATATATATATATATATATATATATCTATATATCTTGCTACTGACATAATGAGAAAGTACTGCACAAACAGCCTGACTCTGCTCTCACCAAGATTTATGAGAAAGAGTCATATCCCACAAGTGGAATCCAGGTTAAGTGCCAGCCATTGACATCAGCCGCCCTTTGCAATGCTGGGTTTGCCAGCTATAATCAAAAGACCATTTGTTTGTTCCCATAAAGCAATTTACAGCAAACCATTCAGGGAATTCGAGTAAGATACTTGCGGAGAAAGCAAACTCAAGATTGGCATTGTACTCTCAAAGATTCCATTACATCTTGATTCACATGCAGACAGTACAATGCCTTTTTCAGTGTACAGAATATTGGCCTCCTATATGCATAACCCCTGCAGTGAAATTTATTTTGGATGGTGACACCAAAATTATTTTATTTTTTCTTCTGGTCTAATGAGGACTTAGTGCACATATATTCTGAACATTAGTTTTATCCTTCCTTAGCAGAGATCAAACTGCCCCCAGGTCTGAAACCTGGCATAGTGTATGACTTTCAAATAAAAGCCTTCAAACTCTGGACTTACCAGCTGTAAGTAACAGGTCATAAGTTAAATCCTCTAAAGCTGATCATCATAAACCAAGTTCGGGGAATTCTCATAAGATAACCAAGTACAAAACTACTAAAGAATGCAATTTATCCCCAAGGATTTCACTGCATCTCAATTCTGATTTACGTGGCATTTTACTCAGGATTAAGTTCTGATCTCATCCTATATGCAGCAATAGAAATGTTGCCCTGACTTACGAAACACAAATGATTTCTTTGTTTCTGGTCTAATAATGCCCAGAATTTATGTGCAATAAGTCCTTAGTTTCACTGAACTTTATAAGCAGATGTCAAACTGCTCCCTCTCCCAGTGGATACAAGGTATGGTGCCAACAGTGGCAATAAAAGCACTGTAAAACACTGTTTGCCAACTGTACATAAGATGCTTTATGTCAATTCCCTACTACACTTAACAATATAATTTTCAAAAGATTCTAATAAGATGCTTGAGTTAAGTTACTAGAGTATAAAACCAAGCAAGGATGCCATTCTAGTACCAAAAATGTCACTGGATCTCAATTCTGATTTACAAAGCAGTATACTGCATTTTGCCAGTATGCACAGTAAAGCTCTTACCCTATATGTGGCAGCTGAAATGCTGCCTTGGCCAGTGAAATTATTTTTTTTTTTTTTTTTTTTTTTACTTCTGGCCTAATGAAGACATATTGCACACATATTTTGGACATCAGTTTCCGCAAGACTTGTCAGAAGATGTGAACAAGCCTCTAGGTGAAAAAACAGGTATAATGCCAAACTATGACAACAGATACCTACTGAAACACTGGATTTGCCAGCTGTGTATAACTTGCCATATATCAGGTCCCTTGAGGTAGTTCACAATAAAACATCAGGATATTTTAACAAGATACTCGGATACAAAACATATTCAAGAATGCCACTGTCCAAAGGATTTCAGTGCATTGCAATTCTGATTTACATGGTAGCAATTTTTTGCCAATATACAAAATGTAGGCCTCCGCATATACTGAATAACAGAAATGTTGTCTTTGTTGGTGAAATAAAGCTTATCTGTTTACTTCTGATGTAATGTTAACACAATAAAGAGAAATCTTGAACATGGTCTATATTCTGCTACCATGAGCATGACAGGTGTACTCCCAACCTAGCAGAAACGGTGTATAATGCAGCTTAGCAGCCAGGTACATTTTAATGGACATTTAGTGTTTGATATTTTCTAGCAAAAACATTTGGACAAAAAAATCGGAATAATCAGTTATAAATTGTAGATTGTGCTTTTAGATGCAAGGGTGATGGAACGATTGCACAATTTCTGAGTGGCAGGTTACAATTCCCTATAATGCTTCCCATTTGTTTCTGTAACAGCATTTCAAATGTTAGAAAACATCACTTTCAGGAACAAAAAAATGGTGATTTTCAATCTTATGTTATAAAATAAAAATATATTCATTATTTTATATACTGTGTATTTGCCCACATGAGAAAAATAATGTAAAAATATGCATGTTTGCTGTGATCTGAATCGAACAACATCTACATTAATGAGGCTGTAAAATTCTAATAAGGTAAAAAATTGAAGGTCAAAATGTTGGTTGCTATTTCACTATGTTTCTAAAATGCAGGCATTAGCTTTATCTTCTTTTGTATACATATTTTCCAAGTGGAGTGTGTTCCTTCTTATATGGTACACAATCTCGAACTATGAAGAAATCACATAACTTAAATGGTCATGCTGCATTTAAACATGCAGTCCCCTCAACAAGCTATATCAATAATTATTCACAAATTATACTTAATTTCTGTTTGCATTCATACATAGTACATTCCCTCAAAGTGACGGCCACATTTTTACACTTCTGATGCTCATTGAGAAGAAAAATGGAAGAATGTCCACTAAAATATTTCAACTTGCTTCTGCTAAGACGGATGCACTGACTTTCAACAGGCCAAATCAGTTTTATTTGGCAATGATAATGCAGCTGTTCTGTGCTTTAAGGCATGAATCCTTACCCCTGCACTACATCTGTGTAGACATCTGATGTTTGACTGCAAGGAAAGTGAAAAAGACGATATCTACAGTAATGTATTTCAGCCTGTTGTTTTCAGACACACATATGCTGCTCGTTTGTGACCACATGTTCTATTCTGATGTGTAGTACCAGTCTACAGCACTAGCTCTTCTGTTTTGTTTTCCATTTTCAGTGGGCAGGACTATGATTTGGGATAGGTCATAGAGTCTGTTTTAATCATACAGATAGGGGTGTTGACAAAGCAATATTTCTGCCAAGTGTGCAAACGATTTCTTGGAATAAGTTTAGAATATTTTCAAGAATATGGTGGATTTTTGGAGGGTATTCTAAGGTCTAAACGGTTTAAATGACTTATTTGGGGTAACAGGGACAGTATAATAATATATATGGGTCCCTATAAGTTGGTAGAGTTTTCAGAAACTCAAACTCCATATGGTCGAGACCATATATATGATAGAGTTTTTGAAAAATCGAGGCTGCGGTACAGCAAGAATCAGGAAATTTACCCTTTTCTTCACTGCAGTGGGATCACGGAGTTGGTATATATAATTTGCAGGGTGTGTGGAGTGCAGAGTGGCTTGCACCCCCTGCAAAAATGTAAAAAGGTAGATTTTTGTGTTTTTTTTTTTGATGTTCGAGTTTTTGGAGACTCGATCGTATGATCTCTCCAATATTTTTTTCGAGTTTACAAAAAGCTGATCATCTGACATAGACCCATACATGATATATATATATATATATATATATATGTCTATGTGTATATATATATATATATATATATATATATATATAGTGTGTGTGTGTGTGTGTGTATATATATATATATATATGTATATATATATATATATATATATATATATATATATATATATATATATATATATATATATATAGTGTGTGTGTGTGTGTGTGTGTAAAACACTATAACCACTGAAGCCATGTGGGCAGAATTTTTCACTTTACGTTGTCTTCTAACTAGGTCTCTGTAGTTATTAAAATGTCAACAGTATAGCAGCCAATGAAGGGTTGTTCCTGCTCAGGTTTATTGCAGATATTCCAGTCATTCAGGCTCACTATATTTATGCTTTTGGTCTTTGCCAAACGATATGTATGGTCTTATTTTATTAATATTTTGGTATACTACTGTTACTAACAAATACTTCTGTACTATTGTGTAGAGTTGAGGCAGCCAACACCTGACAATCTGATAGTTAGCAATTTTCATGCGTTTACAAAGAAGTGTTAGGTATACATGTATTGGGGTTTCTTCTGTATTTTTAGCTTGACAGGTATGTAATAACCTGCTATCTCACAGCAGGTAAGATGCTTTTCATCTGGTTGGTATAATGACCTGATACTGACTACATTGACTGGGTTAGTTCAGTAATGGGGAAGCTATTTGTTATACTATGACTGTGTAGCTATCTGAAGGGGGTACCTGCTAGGTTTGTGCTGCGTTGAAGAGATTATCTTGAATATTTTAAAAAAACTAAAAGAAGTGCTACAGTTAAGGTAAAACAAAGGGTCTAGTCGCATAACAGAAATCTGTATGATTGTGAGTTCTAGGAGGGGTCAGGTGTTACTGGATGTAGTGTGATTTGTAAAACCTTAGGAAGTGGTTAGAATAGGATAGGATGGGAGTAATTAAAAGTGTTGATGCCTTGAATAGATGTGACAATGACGTTGTGTACAGGGGATGGTGAAGTTTAAAGGAACTGAGGTAGGGGAGGATGACATTAGGGCTAGGGTAAAGAAAAGTAGCAAAGCTTAGCATAGGCATACTGAGCACAGTGGGCTATCCTTCAGGAAACAATAAGTAGAATAAAGAATCCAGAAGGCAATCGTAGTGTAAGTAAGGTCAGCTACTAAATCAAGTGGGGTATGAGCCACACAGCAAACTACAAACTAACTGTAAAAGAGTAGAAACAGAAATTTGTAATACACTCGCAGAGCGGCACAATAGATAATCAATAAATGACAAAGTACATTTTTATGGATCAAAGAAAGGCAGTTCTGTAATATCTTATAACCAGTATGTTTCCTTTGGGGGTAGAGAAACAATCATGTTCACTCTGTGAGCATCAGTTAAACAAAGGAAGTTACAATTCCAGTAAAATAAAGCATAAAACTCTATATTAAATTATAGACTTCCTCTGAAAGTCTATATTCGTCAGCATTCTCAAGCTTAAACCAAGTGATCTTTCTGTTAATTTTACGGTTAAGAAGCAGCTGGGTTGAACTTACAGACAGAACTGCACTTCCAGGACTGTGTTAACTACAACCTTCCTTCTTCCTTTGAACATCTACATTCAGAAGCATTCCCGTGCTGAGATCAGGTGAGATGTCTATTAATTTTACGATAAAGGGGGATCAGCTTGCTAAACATCAAGTACTGCACTTGTGGATCCCTATCAAACCAAGGAGTTTCACTGAGCATAGGTAATGTGCATCATAAATTTTTTAAACTATGAATAGCACATAAAGTATTAGCACTGACTATCTACTGTGATGTGTTAATTCACACAATGCATACCTTCTTTGATAAGGTGCTTACTTAGCTAAAACACCAAAAACAGACAATACTTCCATGTTTTCACAAATATTTCCCAAAATATTGCTAATTACACATATGTATTTACAGGATTCACTTTATAATCTCGAAATACTGAAACTTCGAATTTCAGAATCTTGCAACTATAAAGCAGAAACCTTACAAACCTGAAACACCACAACCACGAAAGTCAAAACCGCAAAACACTACACCAGACAAACAAGCACACCTACCTCCCAACACTACAAGAAACTAAAACAAAGACACACAAAAAAAAAAACACCTACCCTAGCTAGATGCGCCCCCCCCCCCCACATCCCCGCTACTTATATATACTAACTCCGAGGTCGCACTAACCACCAAAACACAGAAAACAAACTACACACTCCAAACACACTCGCATACACACAAACCCTACCTCAAACCCTTTAAATAAAAACATTTACCTAACGCGCCATCACAACCGCGGGGTCGACATTTCCAGCTTCGTGACACAGCAGTTTTGTGCAACTGCAGTTTCGACACTTTGGCTCAAGATACTGAAATTCGACATTTCAGTATTTCGAGATTCCAAAGTGTAACCGTATTTACACCATGGCAGTTTTGTCCATGTAGATATGATTGTTAATATAAACCTCTACAAGTTTAGGTTAACTACTATTGCAAACTAACAAAAACAGACATGTATGTATTCCCCTAATCAGTACTATATAACTTTCTATATATAACAGGAAATGTACATATACACACAATCATGTCAGTGGCTCATATAGGCCTTCATGTCTGCCAGATGCCTTTTCATATACCACATTTTTGTGCATTGTGTGTTTGGTTTTGACTTTTGAAAAATGCTAAGAGGTTTGCAGTCATGACAACTTTCGGTAAATGATTCCATGTGTTAATCAGACTCACTTTAAAACTATTTATTTTCCATATTTCTTTGCACACTAGTCTTTTTATCACATCTATCCATCCTCCGTTGTACTGATTACTAGCTGGTTATTATTCAATGTTCTGTTAAGATTGCCATTCTATAAGTCTTAAGTATTAAGCCCCTTCTACAGCTTTAACCGTGCAATCAGACATACTTTTATTGCTTTATTCTACTCTTCATATATCAGCTGTTCAAGCCCTCTAATTATCGTATTGTATAGACTCTGTACTTGTGAATGTAAGTGATACTCGCAGCACATGATTCTTTTTACAGAAATCAAACGGACAACTCACACTTTAGATTACATCTAACAATATTAATGAACAAGGATATTAATATTTCTTACCTTGATGTAATCAATCTCATGATATATGCCAGAAGCCTTGACATTTCTAAACAAACTTGGCCACAATATCTAGAAAAGCTACATTTATTACTGACACAAATACCAAAGTCATTGTATTTTTCAGCACTTTTGACTACTACCTCCCAAGTGTTATGTACATTTGTTTTCTCCTGAAAAAATTCACTTTTTCCAGGTTTAAAGACAAATCATTTCTTCAGGACTAGTCATGCAGATAGTCTAAGAAGCTCTGCAGGAAAAAAAAATCACTTAGCCTGAACAGATCACTTTGACATCACAGGTTCATAGATTCATAGGAGATTACTAGGATAACGGCTCATGAACCTTACAAGCCTAGCCATTATTACCCAGATTTTACCTGATTTTCAATCCCTAAGGGCTAGAGGATGGCTTAGGTTTGCGCCTAGTATTTTACAGACTGTCCTCGTCCATAAGGGACATATGCGCCACTGCAGGGGTGAATTTGAGGTTCCTCATCCATTGATGAGAACTGTTTGAAGAGGGTCAGGGAAGACTCTGCTTTACATGAATGGGAACCCTGTTCCAGAGAAGGGGTAATCTCTGAGACACATATCTGTCTTTCCAGCAGGTTTTATTCGTGTCGCAGACAAGGTATAGATCCTTGGATTGGGTAGTCCTCATGCAGGTCGGCTTGCAAAAGCTTCCATCAGGGTTGGATTTGAGAGTGCCTTGTAGGTTAGGCACAGATCACTCCTTAATAGTCAGTAAGAGACAAGAGTCAGGGATAGGGTTTTTAGTTGGTTCTCATTGGACATGTTTACACCCAGTCTTTTTTTTTGTTTTTAAGGAAACCCTGAGGCCACTCCAGTTGTTGCAAGTGCCTAGTCAAATACACACCAAAAGGTACATTTTACTCGAATACTGGTCTGATTAAGCTGAGTACAGTGGGATTTTACCTTCCTTGGATCTGGATGCCATGCCTTTACTTATACGCTGTACCACATAGAAAGGCTTCTTCACCACTGTGGACACATTGTGGGCAAAGTTCAGGCTATTTGTGTACCGAGATCTCTCACCTCTGGGTCCAATCTTAGGGGTGTGCTATAATGTTGTAATTTGCAGGGGTATTTGACTTTCCAAGGGGTACAATTATGCATTTTTTGTATTTAGTTTTAGGCCATGGCTCTGACACCAATCATTTGTTTGAGTTAGACCCTTCTGAAGGATATCTACATCACTGGGATATTCAGTGATTGCCTTGCCCACAACTTGAAGTCGTCAGCAAACTTGGTCAGCCAAAGGTCTTCTACATTAGTCTCGACTTCAGAGAAGTACATTCAGAGCAGAAGAGGTCCCAGCACTGAGCCCTGTGGTACACCATTAGTAAATGGCCTCTTGCTGGATCTGGATTCTCGCACTCTAACAACACGTGTAACAATATTGCTGTGTAACAAGCTAATGTAATTAATACAATTATGCTAGTTGCCCCTGGAGCTTTTCTTCCTGGGCCTCTGCTGAAACTGGGCACCTACCCAGTCGGAATTTCCAAGTAAACAAATGTCAAATAAATGTGTCCTGTTCATGAGCCATTTGGCCACCCATCTGGTGACGCAAGGATTTATGCCCAATTTTATCAGTTTATCAGTAATACACGAATATGACACTGTGTCAAGTGCCTTTGCCAGGTCAAGGCAGGCAGTATGCATGGTTTTACCCTCATTCTTGGCTCTAGTGACTTTTTCAAAGACGTCTACCAGACTAAGCAGGCATGACCTACCTTTGATTAAGCCGAACTGGATTGGGTCCAGTGTTTTGGAGATTTCCTGTGTTGTTATTTATCAGGTCCAAGATGATTCTTTGCATGGCTTTGCATATAAGACTAGATGATTCTTTCCATGGCATATAACAGCAGTCAAACTAATGGGTCTATAATTTCCTAGGTCTACTGATGGCCCCCCTTAATGCAGAGTGATTACAGTTGCTGTCCTCCACTCCCTGGCAACAAAGCCAGTCTTGGATGCTATGGTTAAATAGAGAACCTAGTGGGTCTGATAAAGTCATGTTCTAAGCTATTAAAGAGGCATCCTGAGATATTGTCAGGACCCATCAAAGCCATGCTTTTAGCTTTAGAGAGCAACAGTGGTGACCTGCTCTTTTGTGATAACTGGGACAGGAATGGTAGAGGGCATTTCATGAGGGGGGGGGGTAACTGGAGATGATGGGGAGGTGAAGTTTGAGCTAAATTTAATCGGCCAGTAGATTTGCTACATCTTTTGGCTGGGTATAGATCCATCTACAACTAACTCTGCACATTACTGGGTATTGCCTTTAAAACTGCAGACATAACTGAATCACCTGTCTAGTTAGCTATCAGAACTTAGTAATCTGTTAAGATGTGCGTCATACATACAGAAAATAGCTTGGGATGTAATACTGAACTCCATGTTACATCTCTCTTACTGTATAGTTTGGGCATCCATAATGGGCATCTGATTTTACCTATATGTTCACTAACTATTGCTCAGTACATGCCAATAAGTAATTGTTCATTTTCAGTTTTTGAAGTGACAAAGTTTCAATAGGTGGGCCCAAGCTCTGCTCCTATTGATTAGTTTGGGTACTATTCAGGCAAACAAGTTGTGCACTTGATCTAATGGGATCTAGATTATCGAAGAGACCCATTATTACTCTGTTGAAGAACTTCACTGCTCCATACGGTGTAAGGATATAATTTAATATGGATCAGTTTACTCTTACAAATGTTCTTCACTATTCTATTCACTGCAGGGATATAACTTAATACACACCATTTTACACTTGTGAGTCAGTTGATCCAATGAGTCTGGATTTAGTTGACTAATACTTTTATTCTAAGCATAATTCTGGGTTAAGGGCCTATGAATTGCGATCATGGCATGATGGTCACTAATTAGCATTGACTAATATTCCCTCTAAACTATCACTGGATAGGTATGACACTATTATCTTCCCAAGATGTATGTTGGCCTTAGACTGTGTCGCATTATGTCTGCAAAGCAAAAACTTGGCTTAAGCCATGTAAGTGTGCTTGGTCCGGTGATGTGGGGATAGGTTAATATGGCCAGGTCTTGGTTACAGTCACTTAAAGTAATTGTTACAGCTTTAATTTGTTCTACTACTCGTGCTAAGGTGTCTTCTATTAAAATGATTGTTTCCACAGGTGGTACATATACAACATACCTACCTGTTTTGGAGAGTTGTGTCTACCTATAGAAATAATAGTAACTAAAGAGGTTTACTTAGCTTTTAAGGCTGTTTATTATGCAGAATTGTGTTAAAATGCTTCTGTAAGCATAGCTACTCCTCCAGCTATTTTCTGCACTCTGTTTTGCCAGAACATGGTGTAAGTTGGTGCACTGAGTTCAGTACTTACAATGTAATATTTCAGAGAGTTTTTCTGTCACATCTAGTACTTTTAGGCTGTACAGATCAGTACATTCCGACCAATGATCACTTTTTTGCATGTGTGATAAGCATTCACATACATAACTTTACGATCACTGGAGTCTTCCCAGACTGGTTACTAGGCCGGATGCAGTTATGTTTTTTGTAAGTAATGGCAGCATCAAGGGTATATGGTAGATAAGGGTTTGAGTATGTATCATCCGACACGGATTAGTAAGTGAATCACAGAAGCAATATGCAGATGACCATTCTGTAATGATATTTCTTTTCAAAGCTAACTCATTCTAATCTAGATACTGGTCAGTGTAAGTTAACTGAAAAATGATAAAAGGTGTCAATTGTTGACAAATCCGTACTGACCATCAATAAACTAATAGTGGTCAGCAAATTAAATTTAAATCTAGGTTCTGACGCACAGCCTACATGATATTTGCACTTGTACTGGTTGACCTCTGGACAAACAGAGGTTGTTTCTAATAGTAACACTGCAAGGAAGCAAAGCGTATGAACTTTTTTTTTAAACTAAATAACAGTATGACAGGTTCTTTGTTTCAGTTCATTACTACATGACAGCAAGCACCTGAAATTATCTGTTCTGTGTTAATGAACTGCTGTGTTATATGTACTCTCTAAACATGCACAGCCACACCTCTCAACTGTCCAACATTTTGCAGAATGTCCCCGTTTTCACCTCATATTTCTGTCCCGTCTATTGTAAAAAACTTCATTTTCTGGTAAATCACCAAGTACTACAGTCATCCAATAATGTCATTATTCACAGTTTCATTTTTTTTTCAGAAAATGCATGTTAATATAAAATTTATTGTTCTATTAACTTATTAATATTTTAAATTAGGGAAATATTTAAAACTTGTCCCAGATTTTAGGCCTCTGTTCCCCCACCCCGTTGTTTTTATCTTTGTGCAGAGTTATTGACTGGGACACTGCTTTATCTACTCCCCTTCCAATACAAATGGGAGTCCCACAAGGATCCATTCTAGGGCCACTGCTTTTCAACATCTTCACTAACCTGCTCTGTACCTCCTGCTCACTTTCCTCTGTTATCCAATACGCTGATGACTCTACAGTCATTACAATAGCTAACTCTCCCTCTGAACTCTTATCAGCTACCCAGACATCCTTTAACTCATTAGAAACATGGCTCTCAAACAACAAACTCATCCTCAACCCCAAGAAAACAAAGCTCCTACTTTTCCTTCCCAAAACATCCAACCATATAAAGTCCTCATTTACTATCCTGTCACTTTATAACACTCCTATTGTAGTTGAATCTAGCTCAAAACTACTGGGAATCACAATTGACGATCAACTAAAATTTGACCTCCACATAAACAACTGTATAAAGAATACTCACTTTAAATTGGGCCTACTTTATAGAAATAAAAAATTTCTCACCCGGGAAGCTAGAATAGCCCTCACTCATTCCTACCTTCTTCCCTGCCTAACAAATTGTTCACAAATCTGTACTAACCTAAACTCCTCTCTCCTCACTAGACTTGAGACCACATACCATAAAGTAGCTAGATTTGCAACTCAACTTTCCTATAGATCTCACCACTGTCTCTCTCCAAGATATTTAAACTGGCTAGAGTTACCTCACCTGCTCCTTCTCTCCCAGCTCCAAACCATACATGCAATTCTCTACCAACCATCTTTCTGTCCAGGCTTACACACCATCATCCATCACTATACTCCCACAGGAAGCCTCCGAAGCTCCTCCAAAGACCTCTTAAAAATCTATAAGCCAAAATCTAAAGCAGGGTGTAGCCTATACAGCTATTATACCTCTATCAAATGGAACAAACTTCCCTTCGAAATTCGAACACTCACACATCCAAAACAGTTTAAACTGACTCAAAAAATATTTTAACAGGAAATGGATCTACCAAAGCTCAAATCCACCCTGAAAACCCTCTCTCCACTAATCAATAGCTTTTTCCCCTCTCTCTGTAACTTTTATTCCTTCCTGATTGTTTAATTGTAAAATTTAACATTCAACTCCAATGTTGCTCTTCTATTCTAACTACTGCTTTCAAAAAGTGCTCTGACTTTTATCTACCTGTTTTTTCCATTACATAATTCTATGTATTATATTAGTATTTATGCCAAAATGTAATCTGTATATTCCCAAAAATTCTCCTGTAGCCTGCTAACTGATTTGCCTTATTCCATCCGTATAATACCTGTTAATAATGACAAACTGTTATATCTATTTACTGGAGCTTTTCTCCCTGGGTCTCTGCTGAAAAAGGGCTTCGGCTCAGTCAGACATTCCCGGTCAGCAATTGTAAAATAAAATAAAACAAAATAAATTATTGAGAAAGAGGCTGACACGTGTGGGCTGCATAACTAAATTTGTGACTGAGGATGTTTTAATGTGAGTTGTAAGAGGATGATGCAAAAGAAGTCAGTGAAAAGTCAGAAAATGAACACATTGGTTGTATTCCTTTAACATACTTCAGTAAGTACAATAAGCAAGCTAAAAGTATGAATAAGTAAGTGCTATTGAAGTGACTGAGGCTCCTTGTGATGCACACAATCTAAGTGTCATGGGTCTTCATTTTTTTTTTTTTTTTTTTTACAGGAAACAATACATTATTTTCTGAAATACAGAATTAACACAATTAGCAATAATAACCTATATTGCCATTATTTTATTTATTTAACAATTGTTAACTGGGAAAGAACGAGCCAATTTTCAGCGGAGGCCAGGAGAGAAATGCTCCAGATGCAAGTCTTTGTAACGTGGGAGGAAACCGGAACACCCGGAGGAAATCCACACAAATGCAGGGAGGACATGCAGACTGCACACAGAAGGCACCCCAGCCGAGAATCGAACCGGAGAACCTCTTGCTGTGAGGGGACAATCACTACAAGTACTACAAACGTGTGTGGTGTAGCTTGTGATTCTAAGTGCAAACACATTTTGAGGCAGATTTCAGAAAAGACTCAAACTTAACAAAGCACAGCCTTCCAACTTGCAGGTCAGAAAATGAATTAAGTTATTAACTTGATACTGGAAGTTACTGGTGCTCAGAGAGTCCATTTCTCCATGAGAACAAGCAATGAAGTAATCAATGTTGTGTACTAAACTTGTCCGAAAACATATCAGAATCTGCTCTTCACCTTCTAGCAAGTTTAGGTAAGCTTAATCCTGTCAAGATGTATTTATCATGCCCATATCCTGTTTTAGGGGCTCTGGCTAATTTTACCACTATTATCTTCTTTAAAAAGCAGGCCACAAAGTTGCCTCTTATGGTCTTAAAATAATGAACAAAGAAGTTATGTACTCACCATAACATTCCATCTGAGTAGTTGTACTTCATTTGTCTTCAACCTGTGGATTATGGATCCGTATCTGATCTGACATAGCCACATATCCAGCATCTGATCTGAGCTCAAAGCTCCTCCCCTTACCCACAATGCCCCATCTCTTTCCTCCCTTCAGATTGAGTTTAATGCTCAACAGATAACATACACCTGATCCAACAAGACCTTACCACTACTGACAACCCAAAATTCCTGAGCCAAAGCATGATAGAGGACGCCCCTGAAATGTTATGTATGGCTAGGACAATTGTGACATGGTAGGGGGAAGGGGGGGTGGTTGAAGACAAATGAAGTACAACTACTCAGATGGAATGTTATGGTGAGTACATAACTTCTTTATCTGAAGTAGATGACTTCATTTGATCTTCAACCTGTGGGACAGTCTCCAGCTACTATACACCTGGGAGGCCCTCATGGAAGGATATTCCGGAGCACAGTAGAGCCAAAAGATGCCCTGTTCCTGGATACGATGTCCAATTTATAAAGAGAAATGAATGTATGAGATAAGGACCAAATAGCTGCAGAAGAGATATCATCCAGGGACACCGTGGACCAAAAAGCTGCTGAAGTAGCCATAGATCTGGTAGAATGTGCTTTTACTTGATCTGGAGGGGAAATTCCTCTGACAGAGTACGCCAGAATAATGCATTGGGAAATCCAATGGGCAACTGTAACCTTGGAAACTGGTTTCCCTAAAAAGGGTTTTGAGTAAGAAACGAACAGCGGGTCAGATTTACGGAAAGCTTTTGTCCTGTGCAAACAGAACTGTAATGGTCTCTACACATCAAGTAAATGTAATTTATATTTTCCCTTACTTTGAAAATTTGGAAAAATGGAAGATTCATAGTCTGATTAATAAAGATGGATTAGTACGCAAAGGCACTCTATCCTTATGAAAAGTCATATAAGGGAACTTTGATCGATAGTGCTTGAAGTTCTGACACTCTCCTAGCAGAAGTAATGACAACTAAAAAGGCAGTCTTCCAAGATAGATACTGAAAATCTACCGAAGCTGCAGGTTCAAAAGGGGACTAGACTAAAGCCTGAAACACTAATGCAAAGTCCCATGGAGGGATAAGATCCTTCACTGGTGGTCTCGGAAGAAATGTACCCTTAAGGAAGGTCTTGCAGAGTTTAAAAGGAGGCCAACAATGTCATGTTTTCCCCCACATGAAAACTGGGGACTGCGGCCAGTTGGACTGACAGTGGAGGAACTGACACCTTGCTGAAAAATCCCCACCAAAAATTCTAAAACTGAAGACAGTGGAGCAGTAAAGGGGTCCAATGCACACTGCGAGGTCCATATGGAAAATCGTTTACACTTGCTACAGTATACCCTTCTGGTGGACGACTTGTGAGCCACCACCAAAATGGTTTTAATGGGAGAAGATAAACCAGGAGTCCTAACAATCATGGGAACTGGAGCAGCCAAGCTTTGGGCTTCAGACTGTCCATGCCTGGGTGAGGAATCCCTGAGGGATGAGAAATAAGATCCTGAACTAGATCCAAATGTTCATGGTGGAACTACTAGATGAGACCACAGAGAGGGAAACCAGACTTGGCAAGGCCAGAATGGGGCAATAAGGATCACAACACTCCCCAGCCTGCAAGCTTTCTGAAGAAACTTTGAAATCAAGGTCAGGGGGGGGGGAATAGGCATAAAGAAGACTGGGAGGCCAAGCATGAATCAGAGCATCTCTGGGGGCTTCCCCCTGAAGGGGGTTCAGAGCAAAGAACTTGATGCATTTCACACTGGAAGGAGATGCGAACAGATCGCAGCAAGGATGACCCCACTTTAGAAAGATCTGCTCTGCTACTGAAGGATTCAGAGACCACTCATAAGGTATCAGGATATAACTGCTGAGCCTGTCTGCTAAAATGTTGGACCATCCCGGAATGTGCATTGCCACCAGAAAGCAGTCGGTGGAGATCACCCATTCCCACACTCTCATTGCTTTGCGACAAAGGGGGTAAAGATCTGGCTTCCCCCCTGCTTGTTGATGTACCAGACCACAGACATATTGGATAGCAATCATCCCTACAGGAAGATGGGCATGAAGGGCCTGCAAAGCCAAAAGCACCTCCCTCATCTCCAGGACATCGATATGCAAATTGGTCTCGGATGGGGACCATGTGCCTTGAACAGCACTTCCAGAGCAGTGCCCCCCTACCCTAGCTGGGAGGTGTCCGTGGTCGCCGTGGTCTTGGGAAAGGACGGAAGAAAGGGACGTCCCCAGACTAGATCTGGGGAATGAATCCACCACTGAAGAGAGTACCTGCACACATGGGAGATTTGTACAGGGTGAGACAATGACAGATCTAATAGAGACCACTGAACGGCAAAGGTCCATTAAAGAATCCGCATGTTTAGGCGCACTAAGGATAGCAGGCTGATTATGGTGCCATAGACCCCAACACCCTCAGAACTGTCTCTGCTGTCAGAGATTGGGCTAGAATGATGTACAGAACATGAAGCTTCAGGCTATATATCCTGTCTGGGGTGAGGAAAAGTTTCATCTGGATACTGTCCAACTGAGTGCCAATGAAATCTAAGACCTGGACAGGGGTCAGGGGCAATTTGTTGAGATTGATGGTGATGCCCAAACTCCGTGTTAGGGAGAGGAAGTAATCCCTGGCCTGGCATAGTTGATGCTCAGAAGGGGCAGTGAAAAGCCAATTGTCCAGGTAAGGGAAGACTTGAATCCCCTGAAGCCTCAGGTGAACCGCTACTACTGCCATCACCTTGGTGAACACCCTGGGGGCTGTGGTGAGACCAAAGGGAAGGGCTCTGAATTGATAACGATTGGCTGGAAGTGGAGAAACCTCAGGAGTGCCTGTCCATCTTGATATGGTAGTACGCGTTCTGGAGGAAAGTCGAGCACATCCAGTCATTTGCCTGCAGGTACGACAGGATGGACTGAAGTGTGACCATCCGGACTTTCGCCTTGGCACTGACAGGTTCAAAGTGGATAGATCCAAAATGGGTCTTAGAACCTGGAATAAATGCCTGATCCGGATTGGTCAAGGGGGACTGGTTGGATGACTCGTTTTACTAACAGCTTTTTTATTTCTAGTGCTGCTTTCTCCCTTTGCGTGGGTGGGACATCCGGGGAGGTGTTTGGGTGGATGGGACAGTTTGAGGAATGGGACTGAATATCCTCTGGATATGATCTGTAATACCTAACGCTCTATTATGGACTTCCATTCCACTTGGTGTGGCAATAACCGACCTCCAGCTGCCTCCAGAGAAGAGCAGTGGGCCTTCAGGGCTGCTGTGTGGGTCTGTCCGAAAATGGTTCTTGAGACCCATAATTTCTCAGACCCCTTCTGCCTCTGGGGTGGCATCTATCAAAACCCCCTCTGTCTCTGGGGGATGGCGAGTCCAGTGTCCCGGGAAAATGCCCGAGACTTCTGGAACCACATCTTCTTAGGCCCTCGCTGATTCCTAGAAAAGGATCATTAATGGGGAGAGAAGTGGACCCCGATGGCAGACAGTGTGGTCCTGTCCTTCTCACTCTGGACCAAATTCTTGCGTACAGACTTCCCAAACAGGGACGAACCTTTGTATGGGGCATTGGTGAACAATGCCTTGAAGGGTTCGGAGAACTGACATAGCTGCAGCCAGGCATGTCGCCTAATGGCAACACCTGTGCCAGCTGCCCTAGCAGCTCCCTCAGTAGCATGGGAGACGCATGGAGGTGTTAGTGACTGACATCAGAGTGGCCATATGAGCGAAAAACGTCTTTTTGTCTCCCACTGACATGGACTCCGGGGTCGACTCACTAGGTCTCACTGCAGCTGAATCACATGTGCCATGTAATTCAATGCTCTTACTGAGAAAGTGGCTGAAGCGTAGACCCACTTCCCAAACTGATCCATCGCCCTTGACTCTTTACATGTTTGAACTTCTGCAAGTTCGACTATATGGTTTCAACCATATAGGGTTCGAACTTGTTGAAGTTCGATCACGTAATAGGAATCCTGTGTTTCTGTAGGTGTGTGTGTGTGTGTGTGTGTGTGTGTGTGTGTGTGTGCGTGTGTGCGTGTGTGTAAGAGGGAGGGAGGGAGGTGTGTGTTTAAGAGTGAGGTTGGTAGATAGTAGGTGTGTGTGTGTGAGAGAGAGTGCAAGAGGTAGGTAGGTAGCATACCTCTCAATTGTCCAGATTTATGCCCCATATTTTTGGTCTGTTTCTCATAACAAGGTCTGAGGTTACTAAATAATGACAGACATTTGAGTTTCAGTCTTCATATTCTTCATAAAAATGCATATTTACACAGATCCAGTTATTCTAGCAATTGTCTAAGTCCAAGAGAGCAATATTTATAATCTTTCCCTATTTATTTTAGGCTTTGTCCAGATTTCTTGCACTAAGAGGTTAAGGCATCTGTGTGTGAGAGTGAAATGCCCTTGTTAGGGATGCAAGGTGGTTAGTAATTTGCTTAGGCTCAAACCCTATCTTACTTGCAGGAAACAAGAGCCTGAATCCTCTGTCTGATACTATCAAGTTGCATTTTTCAGGGAACTAAGTTTCAGGTGGATTTTTCAAGGAATTGTGAGCTTCAATTAAGAGAATTTTACTGCTGCACATGCTGTTTACAATGTGCAACTGTTTTGTTTAGCAAATTATCATGGTATAGAATTTCAAAGCAATGTTAGTAGCACACTATACTTTCCTTTGATGCAGAAGGCTGTGGGTTCTGCTCCCACAGCATGTAAATAGATTGCTGATATTTTGTTGCACTTTAAGGGGGGATGAGTGCTACATTCCTGATTATGTCCTCCGTTGGATGAGATGCCTAGTAACTATTAACCTGTTTTCAGTTTGCCATCCATTCCCTATTGCAATATTACCAGCTTACCATTTTTAATGTAACATGGGCAATTTATTCTTCAAAGGCAGCAGGCACTGAATTTGTAGATGAAACACTGAAATATAAAGTTGTTTGCTAGCAAAGCTTCAGATCTCTTTAATGTGGAATTATTCAGATTTATTTTACTTCTGCAGAGATTGAGCATATGGACTGATATTGGTGGTGGATTGTAATGACAGACGTTCGAGTGGTCTGTTGTTGAAATGCTCTGAATTGGGCAGTTTTGTCATTATTGGTTTATACGTTTTGTTTCATTGCTTACTGGAAAAACGTTCAAAACTGTAACTCTAAAACACACACTAACAAGGGATATAATTTAATGCAACCAGGAAAGTGAATAAAAGAACTATTGCATGTTTGGATGGTCCTAAAAATGTGTGCAAGGGGACTATGATTTGAAAACAGCCCAAAGGCAAACTTACTCTATCACTGGCCTGATCTATTTTCTTTGAATATGGGTTTCAGTGTTGTTTCAGTGAATGCGAGTTTCAAGGACAGTGAAGTTTTAATGCTAAGTCTGTTTTCATTGTGAGACTGTATGGCTTTGTTTACCAAATGTCTATCAGTGTTTGTGCTATAAAATTTGAAATAAAAGTTTTAAATTAAATCCAAATATCTGTAATCACTGTAGATGTAAAGCAGGAAACAGTATGCACACTGACAGTTAACTGCTAACTTGGGGAGAAATAGCCAAGTAATAGAACACTGGACTGACTTGGGGGGGGGGGGCTGTGTATGGGGGGGGGGGGTGTCTGAACCATTACACTGCCTCTGGGTTTGCACCCCCTGCAAAAAATCATGCTGGCCCCCCCTGCCCCTCTGATTAGGTTTCTGTGTTTTCTGGATTTAGGGAAGCTTGGAATATAGCTATGCCATCCTTTAATAGCAGGTAATTTAATTTAGAGAAGTTCTTAACATTTTTGGTTAGGTGGGGGACTAATTTTACCTTTATTTCAAGGAAAACCACTCTGTGATCTGATCTTACCAGTGAAGACATCACACAGGGAGGGGAGGGGGGTGCAATGCTCTCCCATATTTGTGAGTACTAGATCTAGGACATTTGTTGTGAGATTGCAGACTAGCTGCTCCAAGACATTTGAATTTACAAAGTCAAGAAATATGTGGAGCTGCATGTTAGTGCTTGTGTATGCCTCCCAATTAATAGAAGGGTAGTTAAATCACCCATGAGCATAGTACTGGGCTGGATGGTGAGTTTTTTTAGTAACTTCAGGTATGATGTATGGGTCTCCTAGTTCATGGTGGGGGGGCCTGTAGTTAGCAAGAATACGGCAATGTATTTTCCCATGGTTAGTTGGACACAGAGTAGCTCAAGTATGTCATGCTGTTTGACCAGCCTTGAGATATCCTGATCCTCTATGTAGATAGATACACCTCTGCCTTTTGCTCTTTCATGTTCAGTGCATGGTCAGAACTTATGAAAGGTGTTATAGCCACGCACTGTTGTAGTGCTTTCCGTGGGTTTGATCCATGTTTCAGTAACTGCACAGATGACAGCATTCTCCAGGGTGAGGAGAACTTGGGGGGGGGGCAGTTTCTTGTTGAGACTCCTAGTATTAAGCCGTAACATCATTAGCTTGTCCTGATTAGCTTTTGTTATGTTGGAAGGTTTACCTGTTTGGCAATGCCTAAGAAAGGCACTATGGGGGGTGGATAATGTTTTGGCTAATATCAGAAAGTCTAGAGACAACAGGTGAATACCATCACTGGTAGGGTAGTGTAGCCTGTCAACCAAGTCTTCCCAGGCAAGTATTGGACCCCTTTGGAATGACATCAGTAGCTAAGCCAACTGTTAAAGTCGATACTTTTCTGCAGGTACTAAGGCATTATCCTTGGAGACAGCAGAATGCTGCTCAGTGCTAGGCTCATACCTGCCTGTGACAAATATTCTGAGAGCTCAGTCATGTCTCTCTCCATATAGTCCAAGGAGGTACATCTCAGGTCATTCACACCCACATGCAATATGACTGAGTCATACTGGCACTTAGGGGTAAGTGACCTGAGTGCTTGTTTGATCTGGCAGATCCTGGTCTCTGACAGGCAACTAACTGTAACCTTCTCCTTATTCAGCCTGGTAAGAGGGACATCACTATCTCTCACAATGGAGTCTCCTATGACCAGAATATTGAGTTGTGGAGCGTTTCACATTATGGGCTTGGTAGCTGAAACACAATGAGATGTGGCTTTATGTGTTGTGATGGGAATCTTGTGTGTACATGCAGAGTTGCATGATGATAGTGGGAGGAGGCTGCCAATGCCAGTTTATCCATCATAAGGGAGGAAGACAGAAAGGCACAATGCCATACAGTTATCCAACAGATGGCGGATGTCATAGTGGGAAATGCCAAGCAGTATAAGCTGAAGCCAGATCAAGCATGCACGAAAGTGTCAACTTTCAGGGGCAGTAGTGATGCTGCAGGGGTTGGGGCCCACTGGAAATACACTTGTGGCTGCCTAGACAATGTCCCTTTCTCCAAGGTGCTCTTGCCTGTCCAACTCACTGATATAATGAATACAAAAGGAGTTTTCTCACCTCTTAGGTGCCACTGGGAAAAGAATGGCCTAGGAGGATGAAGGGACATGATTACCAGGTATGAAAGAAGAAAAGGGATACTAAAAAGAAAATGTAGCTTGAAGTCTGAAGACAAGTGTTAGTAGTTTAACAGCTGAATAAGGTGGAGGCAATGGCAGAATCTTCTCTCAGTGTGAAAATGACAAGAAATGTCACATATATTTCTTGGTGAGTATGTAGTAGCAAGCACTTTTTGACTGTATATATATATATATATATATATATATATATATATATATATATATATTTTATATATTTTATATATATATATATATATATATATATATGTGTATATATATATATATATATATATATATATATATATGCACTTTTGGTTAAATCTATTTCTATGAACACATTCTCTATCTAGAACAAAATAATTCTAACTACATAAAAATAGGCAAAGAAAGCTGATCAATCAGACTTCTGCTTATCTGACCTTCAAATGTGTTCAGTGTATGCTGTAAAACTAGTGCAGGCCACCTAGACTTCACATTCAGTCACAGATTCCCCCTCTCTCAAACCCTTCAAAATCTCACTGGCTGTCATTCCTTCTCCCAGCACTACCTGATCTGCAATGGAAGAAGGCTCTAAAGTCAGCTTCTTCATTATCTTAATTTAAAAGGAAGAAAATTTAGTCTTGAAATAAAAACATTTATCACAGAAATTGGAATTGTGACAGCTCCAGTAGAAAGCTAGTGAAACATGGGGTGTGAGGCTTTTTTATGCATTACTTTCAACAAATGTCCATAACCCTGCCAAAACTTAGCATTCTGACCTCAGATTTTCAGTGTTATCATTTATGATAACTAACAAAAGAACTAGGTAAGTAAATAAAAATACCTCCACTGAAACACAACAATAAGAAAGTCACAAAATTAAAAATACTGCTCTAAGACCTAAAATAACTTTAATGGATATTATATAAAAAAATGCTTATTTCTATTCAAAAACATGCACATTCATTGGACAGCCCAGTCAGTATGACCATTTTTTTTAAACACCTTTACTGGATTATCACTTGTGACACAGGTGCACTTACATTTATATAAAAGTAATCAAACTGTATTAACAAGTTAAAATTAACAAATATTATGCTTCATATATACTGCTATACGTCATATAACCTAAGCAAGATTACATAAATTGATTCCTGCCACCCCCTTTTTTTAAACAAGAAACATCTTTATTAAACCATCATACATTTATATAAATGAAGACAAACCACACTGACACAATCTAGCTGCAAGCATTTTACATCACAATCCATAGTGAAACACTCCCATTTGCAAACATTATACATCACTTGTAATCTACTCAATAATTTTTCAGTCCAAATTACATAGCTCATTTAAGTCCTGCCTTCTTTTAAACCTCATTCCTCCCCTGTATACATTGTTCCCACAAATCCCATTTTTTTCCTCTGTAGTTTGCTCCTACCTTTTTTCTAAAGATCTCAGTTCCAGTTGTTTTATTTGTTACTACATTCACTACTTCTAATATAGTTGGTTTAGATTTTGATTTCCATTTTCTAGTAATTGCTTTTTGGCAGTCATCATAATTACTGACAGCAAGGCCTTACCATGTCTAAACAGTTCAGACTCTATCATAGTTCAGAAAAAGCATCTCCCTCGTCACACCAATCTGCCCACCCAGTATCGCTCTCAGTGCATCCTGCAGGGAATCCTTAAAAGTCTGCCAACTCACTGCACTCCCAGAAAATATGTTCCCAATTACCTCTTTCTTCTCTGTCACACCACCAACATTTGATACCTGAAGAAAAAGTCTACTTGGGGTATAAAAATATCTGTGTAAACATTTCCAAACAAAAATCCTAAATATTCTAGATTTTATTGCATATTTGGGAGGCATACATATATCCTCCCATTGTTTCTTTGTGAATTGCTTATTCAATCTCTCTTCCCAATCCTTTCTAACCTCCTCAGTTACCATGCAATATTTTATATGTTTTACTAATTATTTCTTTTTTAATGGCAGCTTCTGTTCTAGATTTTACTAAAAACTCTACCAGTGCTGGTCTTTCATTTAGGACCCCCCTATTTCTTTCTCTTTGCCTATACTCCAATATCAATCCTTGATAGGGAAGGCAATCTCTAATCTGCACTCCAAATAAATTATTGGCATCTTCTCATTCTATCGTCTTTCCCTCTCTAGTTATTTGTTCCCAATACCTTGGTTCCTTCTCCAGTTTTCTTCAGCAAATTCCAGCCCCCTCATGCCTGTTGTCTATATCCTTAATTGCAGACATCCCTATCGGCAGAATCTCCTTTCCTGCATTGGCTTACTTCTTAGAATACTATCAGATTCTTTATGAATATAATATTCTGTATGATTACTGTTATTCTCCTTAAAGGCCTGCATCCAAAATCCCAGTCTCTCCTTGCTTCTTGGGCTTCCCACTTCAACATCATCCCTTTCCACTTTGACTTGTAGTTTTCTGCTTGTACTATGTATAAGAGCCTTAACTGTGTAACTCTGAAATACCCCTTTAAATTGGGTAATCCCAATCCACCCTGTTCCACTGGAAGAATAAGCTTATACCACTTGACTCTTGCTGACTTTCCCTTCCAGACAAAGTCCTTCAGCTCCTTATTAATTACTATCCACAACCTCCTCTGGTTTATAAAAATACACCTGACCTGTGTATAAGACTAAAGAGACTAAAAATATTTGACTGCTTTTATCTTACTATCCATAGCCATATGACAAAGCTTCAATTTTCTCAGTTTTTGTACCATATTTTGTTTAGTCTCTTCCTACATATCCTTAACTGCCACACCAGAATAAATTTTACCCCATACTCCGAAATACTTCATTTTTACCGTGTCCTCATAAATAAGGAAAAATATTGCTGAATCAGCTTGTGTGCAGGTACATAATTTACCGTTATTGCCTTTGTTTTACCTTCATTAATTTTGTATACCGAAAAGGTTTGAAACAGTCTCAAAATGTTCCACAACACTGTAATGTCTCTTTCTGTTTTTGTCAGGTATAAAATAATAGGTTTACTATTGAATCTGCTAAGTGACTGCTGTCGCCCGGCATGTGCTCAAAAGGCAGTTTTCAAATCGGCAGAATGCTGACACAAAAAACTAGAGCGAATGGATAGTGTAGTTCCATTATCTGAGTTTGGCATTGTGAACGGAGGTCATGGTTCAGTGAGGAACAGGGAATTCACCCTCACTGTAGTGCGATCTTGGAATTGGTATATATAATTTGCAGGGGGTGTGGGGGTGCAGGGGGCTTGTCCCCATGTAAAATAGTAAAATAGACATACCACTTACTGTGGAATGTCATGGCACGGTAAGCTGCATAGCATGGGTGACTGACATCACCTCCTGCTATGTCGAATTATGGGTGTCAATGTATTCAGTTTCGACCTGGCTGCATTTCCGCTATTCCAGATTCAAGATTTCAGGTCAACCATTTGATTGGTCGATGTATGCAGTTTCAAGGTTTCAACAGTAAACCAAAATAATATCATCTACAAATAGAGCTTTTCTTGACTACGATATCAAATATATTCTTGAATTTCTAAGTCCCTTATTTTCTTTGCCAGTGGTTCTAAATATAATGCAAATAACAAATGGGAAAGAGGACACCCCTGCCTGGTTCCTCTGCTTAAGCAGAAATTATCGGAAAGGATGCCACCCACTTTAATTTTCACCTCCAATCCCTCATATATCCTCCTAATCAACCTTATAATTTTTTCAGGAAATGCAAATGCTTCCATTGCCCTGCTCATAAAGTCCCAGCTTACTCTGTCAAATGCTTTCTCTGCATCAACACCCACCAACATCAACACCCACCAACAGCAAATGTATTTTCTTACATTCTGCTTCCCCCTGGATAATCAATATTCTGTTAATGTTGTCAAATGTTTGCCTCTCCTCCACAAAACCAAATTGAGCCATATCTATGAATTCTGACATTACTTTTGTCATTCTTTTAGCCATTACAGATAAACACTTTATAATCATGGTTTAATATTGAAATGGGCCTATATGAAGCTGAGTGCAATGGATCTTTACCCTCTTTAGGGGGTCTATTTTATATGTTTGAACGCTTAATTGTTGGAATCACTAAACATCGACAGTTACTGATTGAATAATTAAATGTTCGAACATATAAAAAATTTAATATTTAAAAAAAAAAAGAAAATGTAAAGGGTGTAAGCAGGGGGGGCAAGCCCGCCTGCGCCCTCCACCCCCCTCTACTTAAATATACCAACTCCGAGATCGCACTTCAGTGTGCTACAGTGCAGAAATAGAAAATTTCCCATTTCCTACACTGTAGCTCGATCTTGGATTTGGTATATTTAAGTAGCGGGGGGTGTGGGGGGTGCAGGGTGGCTTGGCCCCCTGCTTACACCCTTTATTTTTTTTTTTGTTCACTTTATTTTTTTTAAATTTTTTAAAATATTCAAACATTTAAATGTTTGATCACTAAAGGTCGATCTTTAGCGATTCGAACATTTAAGCGTTCGAATATTTAACATAGACCCTCTTTAGGTATTATAGCTATCACTGCTTTCTTCCAGGATGCTGGTACTTCTCCTCTTAAAATACTGTTAAACAAAAACCTTCCAGATCTTTATCATTTGTTTCCCTCCTAGCTTCCAACTTTCCACAAGCATACCATCTATTTCTGGGGAATTTCCTGTAGATTGGTTATACACCACAATTTTTATCTCATCTCCTCCTATCTTAAATGTTAGTAATTGAGCCTCATCTACCTCTAACCTTTGTATATTTAATTCTTCCATAAACATTTCCATTTGTATCTTTTCTTGATTTCCACATTTCTCTGTGTTACACACACTTTCATAGAATTTCCTAAATATTTCTAATACCTCTACAGGATCTCGTTACCTTCCTTGTTATAGGCTCCCTAAGCTTGGCAACAGACCTTTCTATTTTATGTTGCCTGAGTCATTGTGCTAAATGTTTTTGTGCTCTAGTGTTACTATCAAAAACCAGTTGCTCAACAGCAATCTTTCTCAACTCATGTATATTATAGAGGTAGTCTCTTATTTTCTGTTTAGCATTCTGCAGTTTATCCTCTTCTTGTTCTGTGAGATTCCTCCTATTCTGCAATCATTCCCTCTAAATAATTGTTACTTCTTAACCACAGCTCCCTTTCTTTTATTTCTACCCTATTTTTAAACTCCACCTTACTTCTATCCCACTCCCTAGCTGTATTTTGAGAAGAAATTTATATCTACTCTAATAGCTCCTGAATAATTGCCATTACCCATTCCTTAAATTCCTCTCCAACAGATAGGTGGAAAAGCAGTGTCTCATTTTTATTCCATTACCCTGTGTTTTTATTTTAGTTATTATTGGTGCATGATCTGAAATAGTTATTGGGTGTATATCAAGACCTTCAATTAAATGCACAAGTTCTTGTGAAATGTAAAGTCTTTCTAGCCTAGCCCAGTTGTTATATCTTGGGGAATAATATGTAAATTCACTCTGAATTCCTATTACTGAATTCTTATCGTCCCTGCCAAATATTTTCATACATTTCTTCAAAAATATACCCTTTTTCATTATACTTTTTTTCTGGGCCCCCAAGACACATCTTCACTGCTGCAAATCACATTCCAGTCCCCACCTATAAGTAATGTTCCTTGCTGAAAACTGATTACTTCTCCCAGAATTTCCATTATAGCTGTTTTAGGTGGAATATAATACATGCCAGTGTTATCCTCCTCCCTTGCCAGTAGCCCCTTAGCACTGCAAATCTGCCATTATTTTTTATCCTCTTTTACCATTATTGGAGCTCCTCTTGCAATTAATACAAGTATTCACTTTTCCTTTGTCCCAGGTATTCTGCTGAATAACCATCCTGAAAACCTTTATCAAATTCACATGTTCAGTTCTTTACAAGTGTGTTTCCTGTAACACAGCTATTTGCACTTTACATTTTTAATATAGTTCACTACTCTTTTCTTTTATGTATTTATCTGTGAAACCACTGACACTTAAGACATTACAGAAAGCATCATTGCATTAAAACATTATTATTCCCAACTTTTATGTAGAACACCTTTTTTGTTAAATGTCTATTTCCAGCTTTTGTGTTACATGCATACACCGTTTGGCAGGTTGAACTTTTATACAGTTGTTTCTTGTCATATCCATTTGAGCCCGTCACATCTTACAAAACTTTTTTTGTTTTATTGAAAGCCCTCAAAAAAAAACACAGCCAATGACCCCCTAAAACCTATTAACTTACTACGAACAGACAACACTATCTACATCTTCAAATATTGAAGTGTTACCCTCCTAATAGGAACAAAAGTCCCAAACTGATGGCCACACTCAGACTTGATTTAACCTAAAAGAAAGGTTCTGCATGTTAAAACTCATGCTGCAGCCTGTGCCTCTACTAAGTGCTAATCGGTTTTCTTTTAGCTTTACAGTTCTCCTAGCTGGGAAAACACCTGATTGCTTTCAGAGATTATGTCCTAGCAATTTTCTTTTTTTCTTTTTTCTCAGCCAGTCACTTTCCAGTTTCCACTAGATTGTAGCCAGTTTCTTTTTATCAGATTGTCTCCATGGAGACACGAGAACCAGCCAGCCAGTTTATATTTATCAGATTGTTTCCAGGGAAACATGAAGGCTGCAGAACTGCTAGTGAACCAACACGTACTTGCTAGAAAAAGCCTCATAATATTCAATATTATTTTTCATTTACTTGGTCTTCCTTAAAACTTGTTACCAAATCAATCTAAGGTCCTCAATACAGTCATTCCCCTATCTATGCAAGAATGCAAAAAAGCACATTCAAGCTCCTCTTATCATGCTTTTTTAACCAGACTTTCTTTTACATTGCAGTGCCTACATTTCTTGAAAGTGAAGAAGAAGAAAGAGAAAAAAAGGGCGAAAGAAAAATAAACAGCAGCAACATTACACTTAAAAATAACTGGGAAAACTTTACTTTATAGCATGTAAAGAAAACCACATACCACAAAAATACTATTTAAGAAAAAATATTTTCTTACAGTTAACTTTCTCCCTCTCCTTACCACCCCCAAAGCACTTTTCCGAGCATTAATGACATGATGTAGGGCATATGCTTTAGAGTCCCCCACAAGTCTAACAAATTCTGAAAAGGTCCAATATTTCCAGATTTTCTTCCATCGTATTTCACAAATATAAATTACTGCATTGTAAACCCACATTAATTTACTGGTTTTAGTCCTGTTCGTCTCTACCTCCCAAATCCTGTCATTTCCAACGTATTCTTGATTCTTCTAATCAACTCTTGTGCTCTCTTCCTTTTATCCAATGTTTCAATGGAAAATGTTGGTGAAGGTTTCAGAGGCACGGTTGCTCTGTGGTCTTTATCATCAAATTTCCTCCTGTTTCACAGCTTATTTTTTGTTGGACAAACTTTTGTATTTCCTCCTTAGCATATACTTCATCAAAAATGATTTTGTCCCCCTAGGGAAGAACACCATGAAGGCAGCTGGTACAGCAGTTTGAATCTCACATCTGCATCTCAACATTCCCTGAATAGTGGAATAAATTTGCTCCTCTTCTGCCTGGTGTACGAGTAACTATTCTCCAAACACTCTGCTGTCTCCCACTTTTTGTTTTTCTGTCACAGTTTTGTCAGAATCAACTCCTTCTGCAGGTAGGATTGTATCTTTAGGCTGCTTTCTCATAGTCAGGTTTGGAACATACATATTATCTGCCCTTGCAACTAACAACTCATGCTGTGGAATACAAGTCTAGTTGCTTATTTGTGCTTTCATAAAATTAATGCAGTCCCTTTCTTCCAGCTTCTCTGGTAAAGCTGAAAATCTCAAGTTTTCCCTTCATACTCTGTCCTTCAATTCTATTATTTTTTGAATTATCTCTTTCTGAGCAGTCTCGTATTCACAGACAGCCTTTTCTTCATTTTGAACTCTGAGTTTTGCAGCTTTATCACCTCATCTGAATATCTGTTTAAAGCTGGTTCCAAATTTTTTCCATCCTTTTGTTGTTTCATTTATTTTAACCAGGTCTATGTGTAGTTGTTATCTTATATCGTCTTGTATGTTTCTGGAATTAATGTCTGGAGATTGCACTGCTTTTTGCTGAACAGCTGCAGAACTTTTCCTAGTCAGCGTTACTTCCTCACTTTTTGTAGCCAATTTTTTTCACGTCCTATTTCTTTTTTCTGACATCGAGGCAGTACACTTATAGCCAATTACTGAGATTTATCCATAAATACAAGTCTACTGGCCTTCTCTGCTGAGTTTCTGTTTTCAAACTGGGAGAGCTAGAATTAAGCTGTTAGTCAATGTGCAGCTATCTTGGAAGTCCCAGTCAGTGTGACCATTGTAAATTGCTTGCATATTAACAGGAAATAGTCCGGTTCCATGACCAGTAATTTCTATTAATATATTCTCCATTATGGCATCTGTGCCATTATTTTTCAAAAACACAGCTAAATACAATAAAAAAAGAATCATGGATGTTCTGCAAAACTGGGGACAGTATGGTTACCAGCAGTATGATCAATTATACTGCTGGTTACCATTCCTCTTAAATGTCAACAGTTTTGCAGAACATCCTTTGAATATCCCTCATCTTCCTCATATTCAGTGGAGATTTCTGTTGCACACACAATGTATGTTCCCTAAAGAAAAAAGCTCATCAAGTTCCTTTTGTCACACTAAGCAGAGAATTCAGACAGAAAAAAAAACTTTCATAACGTAGTAAACTGCTCTGTGGAACACAACAATAAAAAACAAAAAAAAAAAAAAAACTCATGCATTTCCTAGCCAGGAAGCCAGGAGTGTCCTTATGAAAAGCTGTACTGCATACCTCAACTTTTAAATGTAAAACAAAATTGTCACTTATCATTTAGTGACTTCATCAAGGATCTGCCATTAACCCAGATGTTGTATGAAGAATACACACACACACACACACACACACACACACACACACACACACACACACACACACACCAAAAACTTGACATTATGTGAAAATCTACAATGAGGGTTGGGAAGGCAGACAACAACATATTATGCAGCCATTTGCGCATGCAAACACAGCATGTGCAGGACATATTTGGATTGTTCCAGACTACCAGAGATGGTGGAAGAACTCTAAAGACTTTTTCTTTCTTAAATAATATCATTGTATAATAGTAATAATCCACGCCTGTCTGTGAGTTGCACAGGATTTACTCGAGGTTGGCTTTGTTTAATCTCTCGAGCTGCACTCTCGTGATCAAACCGCACCAACTGCGGGTAAATCTTACGTTACCCACATCCAGTCATGGATTATTGCTAAAATCTATATGTGTTTCACAAAGTGCTGCTTTGTACTTTATAAAGCACAAAGCAGTGTTGTGTGAAATGTGAATTTTACATTAAAATTGTATTATTTCTGATAGCAGTTTGTTTTTAAATTTTTTAACCGCTTGAATTATGACATGAGTTTGTGCAACTCTGACCCAAAATGTAATTAATGGAAATAATCGTTAAATGACATTTACAAATGGAGTTTCACGATGGCACACATCATTTTGAAAGAAGTGTCCCTCAAAATGGCAACTTCAAAAATTTCATATAAAAGTACACAGTTGGAAAGCTATAAAGACTGCACAACAACAAATTAGTTTAAATAGCAAGGGGAACTATTTCACAACAATATATACTACAAAACATATAATTATCATACATACACTCCTAAATATAAATTCAAACAGAAGCAAATAACAGATGCCCATTAGTATAAGTACAATAAAGCACTTATGGATGTGCATGTTAAAAGATATTGTACTGAATGCCCATGAACTTCGGGATCATGCCTCACAAAACGTTTGTGCCGTAACATCTATGCAGTATATGGAGTGTTAAGATTACGTTCCAACATGGGGAAAAAGATATTGTTCGCACATTCTCTAGCTGAGATGTAACCATAATATGTACTCCTTAAGCACTATTCTATTACTGTTAGAAAAAATACAGTGGACAGTGCCATCTCTGCCTGCTGTCAATGTCTCTCAACTGTCCCTGAGTTATTTGATCCATCTCTCAATTTTTTTTTGACTTTCTGGTAAATCACTGAGGCTTACATTCAGTCAAAGTCAGAGTTTTATGCATCTTACTGTTCAGAAAATGCATACTGATGAAAAACCTGATTTTCTGTTAACTTAAGTGAATGAGTGATATTTAAAATCGCTGCTGATATGGATCCTTTGTCCCCTCATTATGTTGGGTTTCTCCAGAAGTTGGGAAGTGTACAGTTATTTGACAGAGCTAATTGCTTTACCAGCTTTCAGCACTTTGTACTCCTACACTTTTTTTCTGTAACTGGTAGTATATGGTGCAGATAAACTGGGTCACCAATCATAACCTTTTAATTATGTGTTTTCAACTGGATTCATCTCTGGAGTTTCACTTTTGAGATAAATGTCTTGGCATCCGTGTTCTGAACAAATAATAAGCTAGTTATGATTCGATACTCAATCACAACCGTCTCTATCATGTACACCTCCTCATGCTCGAGTGCAAAGATAACACAAACATACACAATCAGATGCTATGGATATGTCCATCAACAGATCACAACAAAGGCATCAGCATAATAGAAACAGATGAGACTAAATCATTTTTAAAAAATTTCACAGCACGTAAAAAATTAAAAGTAAAGGAAAAAGATACCAGATTCATATCAAATTAAACTCCAACAAAGGAGACTACAACGTCATTAATTCTACCCTACATACATGAAAAAGCTTCTATCCTGCCTTGCTGTTGCAATTATCTTTAAAAAAATCTTTTTCCTACAAGTGCTATCAAAAGCTTAAAATACTGCATCAATGGGTCCTGACAATATTCCTGGATGCATCTTAAATAGCATGAAGCACGATTTAGCCACACCCCTAACAACACTATACAATCTCAGCCTCCATACAGCTTTTGTACCAAACAAATGGAGAACATCTACAGTCATTCCCCCTGCATAAGGGAGGACCTTTCACAGACCTAGGCAATTATAGACTCGTACGTCTGACCAGACTTGTATGCAAAGCCCTGGAAAGACTTATCACGGAACGAATCAGTCAGGAAATAGGGAGCCTCCAACCATTGTACCTGTCTCAGTTTGAATTCATCAAATGCAGGTCATACTTAATCAACCTGGTGGATTTTTTTGAAAGGGTCACCAGACTAATACAAGAATGTAAAATGGCACATGTTGTATACCTCACAGGTTCATAGGATGATACTACGCTATTGGTCCAGAGGCCCCTATAAGCCTTGCCAAGAATTTCACCCATGTTCCCACAAAGTCAGCACCTGTTTTCCCTGTCCAGTAGGGACACAGGTGAGATCCCAGGGGTATATTTTGTGTTTCCCATCCAGTCGTTCAGGTTCCTCTTAAAGAGGGCTAGTGAGGTACTCTGCTTGACATGGAGAGGAAGTCTGTTCCACAGATGGGGGGAGTCACTGGGACACAAATTTGATAGAACTTGTTGGCAGGATAATGTCACAGACCAGGTTGAGACCTTGCATGCGGGTTGCGAGTGGAGTTTGACTTACGGATATGCAGCAACTCCATCAAGGCTGAGTCTGAGATGGCCTTGTATGCCAGACACAGGTCACCCCAGAGCAGTCTGTATGAGACTGAGTAGAGGGACGGGGCTTTTAGCCTACATGTATAGGATAGGTGTTTGAGACCCTGGATTTTCCTGGTCAGGAACCTCTGTGATCTCTCCAATTGCTGCATGTGCTTGGAAAGGTACATGCCGAAGGGGGGATTGTACTCGATAATAGGTCTGATAATGGAGGAGTACAGGAATGTTATGACCTCCTTGTTCCTGGATGAAATACCCTCACTTATGAGGTGGGCCATGTAGAAAGCCTTCCATACAATGAAGGCAACATGGTGGTCAAAAGTCAGGTTGCTATCAACCTGTGTACCCAGCTCCCTCACGACTGATTGAGTGCTTAGTATGTTATTAATGTAATAATTAGTGGGGACACCATTTTCCCCTAAGGGGATAAGGATGCATTTCTTGGCAGTCATTTTGAGGCCATGCTTCTGGCACCAGTCATTAGCTTGGTTAAGGCCCTCTTGGAGGATGTTCACATCACTAGGGGAATTTACGACACCGCCCAGCTTGCAGTCATCTGCAAACCTGGTCAGCCACAGACCACTGGTTTTGGCTTGCACCTCCGAAAAGTATATCCCAAACAATAGAGGCCCCAAGACCAATCTTTAGGGTATGACGCTGGTTACGGGTCTACTACTAGAGGTGGCTTCCCCTATTTTCACTGAGTGGGTTCTATCAGTGAGCCAGTTAGCTACCTATCTGGTACCATATGGGTTGATGCCTAGCTGGGAGAGTTAATAGATTATGCCCGAGTAGGGAATAATGTCGAAGGCTTTGGCTAGGTTAAGGTAGGCAGTGTGCACTGTCCTGCCATCATCCATGGCTTTGGTGATTGCTTCAAAGAAGGAAACCAAGTTTAACAAGCATGATCTCCCTTTGACAAAACCAAACTGTGTGGGATCAAGCGTTTGGAGGTTGCCAATGTCCTTGTTTATATAAGGTCCATGATAATGTGTTCCATGGGCTAGTTAGGCTGATGGGCCTACAATTGTCTGGGGTCAGTGGATGCACCACCTTTGTGCAGAGGTATGACGGTGGTGGTCCTCCATTCTGCTGGGATGAAGCTGGTGCACAGGCTTTGGTTGAATAGGGTGCCTAGTGGTGCTGAGATCTCTTGCCTGAGTTCATGTAGGACACAGCCAGGGATGTTGTCGGGTCCCATGGAGGCTGTATTTTTTGCCATTGAGAGGGTATTAATATAAACCTGCTCCCTGGTGATGAGGGGAGGGGAGCAGGTGCTGGGGATGTCCTGGTTTACTGATGGGGCAGGGGGGGTGAAGTTTTCACTGAACTTGTCTGCCAGCAGGTTGGCTATATCTATGGCACTTGTGTATGTGGTATTCTAGACCACCAATTCAGAGCAGATTTTGGAGTTACCACTGAGATTGCAGACATATGCAAAGAAGGCCTTGTGATTGTCCTTAGTGGATGCGGCCAATTTGGACTCAAAGTCAGCCTTAGAGGATTTCATCAGTGACCTTATTTGCTTGTTCAGACAAAGGACAGATTGCTTCCACCTTGGCATCTGTTACTTCTTGGTCCTGAACAGAATCAACCTGGCCAAAGCTTTTGACAATTCTCCCCTTAGGCATAGTGGAAAAGCTAAATAAAGTGGGAACAACCCCTGTATTACACCCACTGAATAGCCAACTGTCTCACAGAAAGGATGCAGGAAATCAAAATGAGAGAAGTTACTTCCACAAAGACACCAGTCATGAGTGGAGACCCCAAGGGGTCTGTGCTAGGATCTCTCCTGTTTGTCATCTACTTTTCTGCAGTAAAGGCCAGTACCAAAGGGCTACAAGTGTGAACGGTCATTGAATTCCCAAATGACTTGGCTATCCTGCAGGAAGATTTGTCCCAAATAAATAACTGGTGCCAAAATTATGGGCTGAAACTAAATGCCAAAAATGTATTAATGTATCCCTTGGGAAGTCATCTATCCCAGGAAACTACCACATTGACAATATGCCCCAAGTGTCGGCCCAGTTGTTCGGGATTTGGAAACTTATGTGGACAGTGACTAACCTTTGACCAACATGTGCCCATTGCTGTAAGAAAGTCCTTCTATTACTGCAGAGCTTATAAACAAAGTAATTGTGTCTAGATCTAGGGATCTCATTGCACATCTTTACTCAGCCCTCATTAGGCCAGTCATTGTCTACAATGCCCCCTTTGGCATGCATCTGTTCAGACACATGCAACAAATGGAGCACCTACATAAATACCTTACTAAAAGGATCCAAGGCATAAGCAACATGTCTAACATGGACTGACTGAAAGCCCTGTCACCATACTTTGTACAGACAGAGATGACCCATATCTGGCATAAAAGACATCCTCTGATCCAGTACTGATGGATTTACTGTATCAGCAAGTCAAATGACATCATAAACACTCAGTCTAGGGATCTAAAGCTCTTCTGCAACATCAACAGAATGACTTGGAGGGACAGGTATATCTCGCAGAAAATAACATTGTTCTGGACCAGACTCTCCATCCACATAAAGCAAAGTTCATTCCTGCCCATATTCAAGCGTAACATGGATCTATGGATGGGAAAAATACAGCTGTGTACACTTACCATAAATGTAGATGTTCAAGTGTATTCACTGTTGCAGTCATCACATTTGGGTTATCTGCCTGCAGGTAGCCCTCAACCGGACTGAATACCAGAGTCTTGGGATTTCTGCATCAGGTGTTGTCACTTCTTCCATGACATCATATCGTCAGGGGTATAAAACATGCAGCCAATGCCATTACATCAGTTTTTCTTGCCCCAGATGTCAGGTGCCCCCAAAATAGGAAGCAAATACATGGTATGGAACACCCCCAGCAAAAAGCAAATACACATGATATAAGATGCGCCAAACAAAAAAGATAGGTAGTAAAGAGAAGTCAGGGGGCTGATGGGAGGATAACCAGGACTGCAACAGTGAATACACTCTAACATCTACATTTATGGCAAGTGTACACAACTGTACTATGTTCTTCGTGTTTCACTGTTGCAGTCATCACATTTGGGTTAATTCCCAAAGCAAAGGAAGGATGGAGGTAGTTAAGAAGCATTAGGGCTGGCAATCAAGCCCTATAAGACTGCTGTGACAAATCCAGCTCTGGATTTAGAAAAGATAGGTAAGTGGTAATGCTTGGTGAAAGTGTGTACAGAGCTCCAGGTTGCTGCTTCCAGGGTGTCCCTGGTAGGGACTCCCCTGAGGAATACTGTAGAGGTTGATGTAGCCATAGTGGAATGTGTTCTGATCCCCTGTGGGGTAGGTTTCCCATGGTGTTTGTAGCAGAAATGGATGCAGTGTGCTATCCATTTAGAAATGGTTTGCTTTGAAATGGCCTTGCCCCATGCCCCTGCAGCAAAGCTGACTGCAGCTGGTCAGATTTTCTGAAAGGCTTAGTCCTGTCCAAATAGAACCTGAGCTGCCTGTGCATATCCAGGGAGTGCAGGATCCTTTCCCCTTTATTCTGAAGATTACGGAAAAAAGTTGACAAATGAATGGATTGGTTTAAAGCCACACTAGGTAAAAGCCACACTAGATACCACCTTGGGCATGAATGATGGGTTAGTCCTGAGGGAAACCCTGCCCGCATGGAAGATAATTGAAGGGTTCCACGGCCATAAGGGCCTGCAATTCACACACTCTTCTTGCTGAAGTGATGACTAGAAGTAAAGCTGTTTTCCAAGAGAGGAAGTTTAACTCTGCTGAGGCAGCAGGTTCAAAGGGCGGAAGCGTGAGCTTTTCCAATACAAAGTTAAGGTCCCAGGCAGGAGTGGGAGCTCTCCTGGGAGGTCTTAAATTTTTGGCTCCTCTCAGGGACTATTTGACCAGAGAATGAGAGAAAAAGGGGTGGCTCAGTATTATAATGAGCTGAGATGGCAGAGGCATGAATCTTAATGGAAGAGAAGGATAGGCCTTTGTGGAGCATTTCTGTTAAGTAATCCAATATATGAGGTAAGCTGGGCACAGTTGTGTCCATTCCCTGAGACTGGCTCCAAGAGCAGTATCTTTTCCACTTTTCTGAATAGGATTTTATAGTACTAGGCCTCCCTTGCCTCAAGAATGACATCCAGCAACTGCTTACTGAGAGTTGCTGGTGAAGAATTCAGGGGATGAGCCAGACTGCTAGGTTCAGGGTCTGTAGCTGAGGGTGCAAAATCTGGCCCTCCTGCTGGGACAGCAGGGAAGGGGTCTGAGGCAGGTGCCATGGTGGCACTACTGTCAGACTGTGCAAAAGAGGATACCAGTGCTGGACTGGCCAGTCTGGTGCAATCAGGATTGCGCCTGGCTTGTTCTGTTTGATTTTTAGTAGAACCTTTGAGAGGAGGTGCGGGGGGGGGGGGGTGCATAGATTGAGAGGCTTTCCCAGGTAAAGGACAGGACATCCACTTTCCAAGCTTGGCTGTGGGGAGTTCTGGTGCAATATTTGTTCAACTGACAGTTTGAGGGGAAGCAGAGAGGTCCACCTTTGTTGCCCCCCATCTGCTCCTCAAAAGCTTGAATATTATTCCAGTTTCCACTTGTGTGGGTTCATGAGAATTCTGCTTAAGTCGTCTGCCAGTGAATTTAGTTTGCCTGGCAGGAATTGAGCTTGCAGGTGCACTTGGTTGCTCAAGGCTGTGTTCCACAGAGCCATGGCTAATCTGCAGAGTGGGTAGGAATGGGTTCCCCCACTGCTTGTTTATGTACCACATAACTGTGGTGTTATCTGTCTTTACCAATAGTTGTCCTGAAGAATAAGGCCTTTGAAGGCTGTCAGAGCATTCTGTACATCTAACATTTCTTTTTGATTAATATGCAGGTGCATTTGCCTTGAATGCACTGTCCTGCCATGTCAGCCCCCCCATGCACAGTCTGATGAGTCTGTTGTTAGGGTTTGGGCGGCAAGGGGTTGAGTAAAAGGGAGTCCCTTGTTGTGGTAGCAGGCTTCTACCCACCAAAGGAACTCTGTCCTTAGGCAAGGAATGATGGGAATCATTGTTTTCAGGTCCTGAGAATGTTGACACCAGAGACTTTAAGTACCATTGAAGTTTCCTCATTTTGCATATGGAATTAGTAGAATGCAAGAGGCCATGAACCGTAGGACTTGAAGTATTTTTCTTGCAGACAGCTGGGTTTTGGTGGCCAGTAGATTGAAGTAGTTTGTCAAATAAATTTGTTTTTCTGGTGTGAGGAATGCCATCTGGGAAGTTGTGTTCAAGCTTGCTCCCAGGAATGCAATCTGTTGGCTGGGTACCAGATGTGAGTTTTTTTCGTTGATGGTGTACCCCAGGGAAGTTAGAAGTCTCTTTACAAATGTCAGGTGTTGTAGAAGCAATTCCTGACTGTCCGCATGAATCAGGCAATCGTCCAAGTATGGGTAAATTTGAATCATTCTCTGCCTGCAATATGCAATGGCTGGAGTTAGGCATTTTGTGAACACCCTGGGTGCAGTAGATAAGCCAAAGGGAAGTGCAGAGAACTGATAATGCATAGAGCCTGCTCTGAAATGTAGGTATTTCCTGCAAGATTCCCTTATGGGGATGTGCAGATAAGCTTCTTTTAAGTCTAGGGTTGCTAACCAGCATTCCTTGGATAGCATAGGAAGCAGCTGTTGGAGAGTAAGCATTTTGAATTCTGGAACCACCAGAAAGGTGTTAAGAATAGACAGATCCAGGATAGGACGCCAAGAGTTTTCTTTTCTGGGTACCGGAAACAGTCTGGGATAAAAGCCTTGTCCCCTTTGTTCTGCTGGGACAGGTTGAATAGCCTTGATACTGAGAAGAGAAAGTACTTGATTTTGGGCCTCTGCCCACTGGTTTGGGGGGAAGGCTGGCCAACCGCTTGGGGCTGGGAATGAGTGGAAGTGGAATCTGTATCCCTGGGAAACAATGTTTAAGACCCATCTGTCCTCGTTAAAGACTCCCAGTTTTTGGCATGCAGGGCAAGTTTCCCTCCTAAAGGTGCAAGTACTTGGGGAAGGCTTGGAAGAGTTAAGGATAAGTCATTGTGATATTTTACCATAGGATGGCAGCTTACTACTCCCTGTTTTGGATTTGTGTGCACTCCATTGCTTAGATCTGTGCATACCCTGAGACTGTAGTCTTGGTGGTCTGCTGCCCCTGGGTTTGGACTGAGAAGGTCTGGGAGGGACTGGAAAAGACCAGTTTTTTGAAGGCCAATGCCTGCTGAATCTAGGTGGCTGAACTTGTAAGAAATCTTTAACAGTTTGCATATATTTAGCTTTTTCCTCCATCCTTTTGAGGACTTCTTCAACTTTATTGCCAAATAGACGCTCTTGGTTTAATGGTGGATCTAGTAATTTTGTTTTGACATGGTCTGGCAAGTTTTATTCCTTAAGACAAGCATGCCTTTTAAGAACAGACCCAGTGACAGCAGCCCTGTAAGATGCTTCTATGGCATCAAAACCACATTGCAAAGCATGTTTACCAACTTGGTTAGCAGAATGCATTAACTCTTGTACATCTTTATGTTCTGCACAATCTGGAATCAACATAATTTTCTGTTTAATTAGTTCCAGAATATGTTGCTGATACTTCAACATATGAAACTGGCAATTTAAAGCCCTGATGGCAAGAGTAGCAGAGGTGTATACCTTCTTATCCAATCTGTCTAAAGCCCTAGAATCCCTGTCCGAAGGGGTAGGATTTTTGAACTTTGTAGCCTTAAAGCCTTTAGGCCCCTGGGAAATGGTCTCTGGATCCACAGCAGGATTCTTAAAGAGGAATTTGTGTGAGTCAGGTACTCTGTAGTACCTGTCAGGTTTCCTGGGAGCTGGAGGCAAAGTATTAGGGGTAAGGCTTGATTCCAAGAAGACATCATCTATAATTTCCAGAACTGGAGGGATAGCTAGAGGCCTGTGCTGAGGCAAGTTTAAAAATTTCCCGAGTGTCTTTTTGGACTGAGAGTAGTCCTGGCTCTCCCAGCAGAAACACTCTCCAAGGGTATGCAGGGTTTCACCAAAAGAAAAATCTTCTGGTGAGGAAGCAGATGGAATGGAATCCTCTGCAACAGAATCCTCATAGGTAGATAAGGGTATGTCCTGGTAATCAGACGGGTCAGAGTTATCAGACTCCTGATCAGAAGAATCAGAAGGAAAATCAGTTCTTGGTCTTTTTGAGGGGGAAGGCTGACTTCCCCTAATTAAGGTAATAAGGTCTTCAGCCATTCTAAGCATTTGTTTTTGTGGCATCTGGGCCTGAGAATATGCTTTGGTCATCGGTTTCCTAGGCGTAGTGCGAACTTTAGGCCTAAGAAATTCTGTATTTTTGGTTTGAAACGAAGCTGTCGGTTTAATATGAAAATCGGAAGGCCTGAATACACCCTCAGAAGCTGGTGCCTGCACAGCAGATCCGGACCAATCCAAGGTAGAGACATCTGCAGGTTCCATAGTCAAAGAAGCATCTCGCGGCATACCGGACTCCAAATGGGTCTCAATAGAGGCCTGCGACCCTGCAGAAGCGGGCATCAGGGGCTGCGAAAGCGCCTCACTGAGTACCAGCGGACTGGCGACTACCTTAATGGTAGCATCGTCGGCAGTTTTGGACCTATGCAGCCTGTCTCTCTCTTTATCCTTACTTTTTTTGGAAGATCGGTAGTCAGATGGCTTATAAAAGCCATTTCGGAATACGGAGCTCGAGAGTGAAAGAATTTAGTGACAAAAATAGCCTGACGATGAATAGTTCGGGCGTTAAACAAGGCACAAAACCAACAGCGAGGAACGTCGTGGTCTGGGCCTAAATAGGTTACGCAGTAAGAATGAAAATCTCTGTGAGGTATTTGCTTTCCACAGGCAAGACCATTATTAATTTTTTCTGACATCTGTTAGCGCAAGAAAAAAGGATCCCCAATGGGGTACTTATTTTTTAGAAGACTTAAGGTCTGAAAGTCGAAAAACGAAAATTTCAGGAAGCAGCCGACCGGCACTTGTGAACTGCTTCTGCTTTGGGCACCGCACGGCAAGAAAGACTGGGGTAATGGCGTCGGCTGCATGTTTTATACCCTGATGACCTGACGTCATGGATGAAGCGACAGCATCTGATGCAGAAATCCCAAGACTCTGGTATTCAGGCCGGCTGAGGGCTACCTGCAGGCCGATAAAACAAATGTGATGACTGTAACAGTAAAACACGAAGAACATGAGATACTCTACCCTGGACCTGTCCCCTGTACAACTAATGAACAGAGCAGCTCAACATTTTATACCATGCATGGGTCCTCTCAAATTATCTATGGTATGATCCCAGTTATTATCAATAGGAGTAAATTATAATTATTGACCAGAGGATGGGTCAAAGCAAGGGCAGCTAGTCCAGTACTTACTACATGCCTGGAAGTATGGGATGTTTTACATGCATGCTCACAACATTAAAATTAACAGAAAAATTAACTAAAACTCAAACCCATTTGTGGTAAAATGGATAAATTATTCCCAAGGGTTGCACTACAACTGAGCAATACCTGAAGCCTACTCTGTTAGATTAATGATTTAAGTAATTAGCCTAAGATGCCTATCTTCTGCTCACATCTTGCTGCTTAAACAACTAGCAAGGTGAGTGACATGGAGAATACTGTGGCTGTGATTCATAATAGGGTGCCCTACTGGAATTCTGAGACCCCAAAATGTCAGTTTTGAAACTAAGGAAAAACTGAGCATGGTTTGTCACAAATAACAGTACACTGCACAAGTCACTTTTATCCATTAAAGGAATTATTATTTTTTTTTTTTTTACACAGTGGGCGGTGCATTTCCTCACACTATCATTACTTAACCATACTAACTCCAAGGTCGATGTGCTTCAGAGAACAGGGAATTCTGTTACACACAGAACTGTGGACTTAGTATGCACATTTGTTTTTCAATAACCAAATTTAAATTTCTGCAATTCTGAGGATGACGGAGTTGAGCTTATAATGCTAACCCCCATAATAGATATATGAAGTGTCCAGTAATTATTAACTGCCTCTGTAGAAGAATCTCCAGCACCATGCTTAAAGGAATAAGGAATTCAGAAAGCTGATCAGGCAATGCAGTCATACTATTGGACTGATAGCTCACCTACCTTATCACAAGGTGCTGAGCATAGTGGCAACAATAGAGCTTGTACACTTCTTGTGCTGTTCATCACAGTAAATGACTCTGCCTCTGGCCTCCATGAGGCACCTCTCACTATAATGGATTCCAACATCCTCCTCCTCCTCAGAGGAAAAAAAAAACTGTTCTGGACTCCAGGTACTTTGTGAATCATATGCTGGTACTCGAGTCTTTTACATAACTAGAATAAAAATCCTTTGCACAACTTGAACAGCAGCCTTTTACAGAACTCTGACTACAGCTGAAACAGACTAATGTAATGCCTCCATGTCTGTGGCTGGCTTTCCATAGTCACCTCTCCTGTTATTTTATTATTAAGTATTAGACATTATCACTCCTTTCTCGATAATCATATCTCAGTGAGTTAAGAATGCTGATGAGAATGTTTTTTCCATGTCATATAGTTGTTCATCTCTCTCTGGAGGTTTACATCTCTCTCTCTCTCCTCATTTCCTCCACATCATATACCTGCCTTGGTCCTAGATTCAATCACTAGATTTACTAGATTATGTTATAATACTTACAATGCTGTTACAGAATGCATTTACAAACCATTTGCCAAAGACAACATATGGTACTGGGTGACTTGCTGTTCCATTCTACATCACCTTAAGGCCAAGAAGGAAGGCACCACAATGGACACAAATGAACTAAGGCTGCCTTCCCACAACCAATATCCTTGTGTGTTGTTGGCTGACTACCAAAGGGCAGCATCCTTGGAACTACTCAAAGAAGAGTATTCACTGAGGAATACTAATACTTCCAATCCTAGATGGCATACATGCCCAGTTACAAGCCAAAACAGCCAAAATCATATTTGTATCTCTTCTGCTGTTCCAAAGGGCGTCTTCAGCCCATGGTTCCAAGGAAATATAGGACTACATAACTAAGTATGCACTGAGAAAGGGGTACGGATACAAAATCCTAGTTCCAGAAGCCAGTTACAGCTTGGAAAGAAAAAATATAGATGATGTTTTATGATTTTGTGTGCGCATTTCCTGTTGAGTCCGGTTGTTCTCAGATAACAAGGTCGGCAAAATGTTTCTGAATGATCTCAGTTACCAAAAACAATGTACCACAATATATATGGATTTGGTGGGACTCCAGGATCTCATTTCATGTTAAGACATAGAAAGAAAATGTGACAGGTAGCATAAACATGTAATATTTCTTACCTGGCTTAGACTGTTGTTTGGAGCTTCCAAAAAGTTTCCTCACAGTGTTTGCTCTTCGTGCTTTCTCACTACTTTTCTTCTCCTCAAATTTGGAAAAAATGTAAGATGTAGGAGATGTGCCATCATTCCTGCCCCTTCCAAAATACGAGAGAAAAGGGGAACACACTAAGCACCAGCATATCAAAGTTTGTATTAAAACACATATTCGTGCATATGTCAAGTCATCATCATCACAAAGCATTTTTCTTCTCTATAATTAATTTCCCATAACCAGAGTGCCATGTGTAAAGAAACAAAAAATGGGACTATATGGGTTAAAATGGCAAGATTTGACTTTGCAAAAACTATCAGACTTAAAACTGAAACCCTATGCAAGTTCTGAAGCTAGAATAAAGGTGGGGGGGGGGGTCTGAAAAAAGTGACTAGACAGAGGTGCCTAATGCTACCCCCACTCTTTGCACTGTACCTGGGTCCCTTGGCTTGGAAAATAAGAATTTCAAGAATTCACTGATACAATTGGTATGGGCAACCAAAAGAAAATGGTCCTGTCTGCAGATGACATACTGCTGTACTTAAGATCTGAACAGGACACTCCTATACTTTCAAATATGTTGAAATAATTTCAAACATTCTTGGGATATAAAATAAATTCAAGTAAGACAAAAGCTCTAATACACAATTATGTGCGTGTGCATGACCTAGTGTAGCAATATCCCTACCCTACAGGGCATGAAAAATGAAGTATTTAGGCATCTGCATAAGAAAATAAAGAAATTTAGGAGGAAAACTAAACAGAAGTTAACTGGAAAACAATGACAATGGAACTGGATACCACCTTTGGCATAAAGGAACATTAAAGTAAAGACAGTTAAAATGTTTTTGGGTCCATTAAAACTGTACATGGGCCAGGCTTATTTTTATTAGCCAGAAGAAAAAGTAAAGACAGTAATTAATATGGAATTAGATGAGTTTATATGGCAGGAGAAAGGGCAAGGGTGAGATGGGATAAATTTGTTATTTTGTATGATTAGCTGAGAGTTGCATACATTACCCAGGCAGAATGATATAAAGCCACATGGAAAACTATGATGTCAGGGAGGACAGTCTGAAAATAAAGGGAGAAGGACTTACTGGATTAGTCCATTAAGGAAGGACACTAAAACATATGAAACATTACATATATACAGTAACAGAAAATATGCTGAGAACAATACAGATAATGAAGTGGAGAAAAGAGAAAGTACAGTTTTGTACCTACCATAAATGTAGATGTTCGAGTGTTCACCCTGCTGCAGTCATCACACTTGGGTTATCCTGCTGTCAGTCGGCCCGAGTTCCAAAGTCTTGGTCCGGCCTCGGTTGCTGTCGCTTCTTCCCTGACGTCAGTGCGCCAGGGGTATACAAGAGGCATCCGATGCCATTTTCTTCAGTTTTTCTTGCCCCAGATGTCAGGTGCCCCCAATAGGTAGGCAATATATATATATAGCTATGTAAAAATAAAACAATACCTTCAGGCACAAGCAAATACACCACAGAGGTTGTATAGGATAAAGTGGTATAGATAAGTTCAGGTAGTTCAGAGGGGATGGAGGGAGGGTAACCTGGACTGCAGCAGGGTGAACACTCTAACATCTACATTTATGGTAGGTACAAAACTGTACTACGTTCATCGTGTTACCCTGCTGCAGTCATCACACTTGGGTTGAATCCCAAAGCTAAGGATGGGTGGTGGAGTTAAACAGGGTTAGAAGAAGCTAGTAGGCCCTGCAAAACCAGCTCTAGTCTTAGAATATAGAGGTAAGTGATAGTGTTTGGTGAAGGTGTGCACTGAACTCCAGGTTGCAGCTTCCAGAATATCCTTGGTTGGCACTCCCCTGAGAAAGGCTGCTGATGTAGCTGTAGCCCTGGTGGAGTGGGACCTAATGTTAGCAGGTACCGGTTTCCCATGATGCGGGTAGCAGAAACGTATGCAATGCCCTATCCATTTAGAAATGGTCTGTTTTGAGATAGCTTTTCCTTGTGATCCTGCAGCATAGGCTACAAAGAGCTGGTCAGATTTTCTGAAAGCCTTAGTTTTATCCAAGTAGTAATGTAATTGCCTGTGAATGTCCAAAGAGTGCAGGAGTCTTTCTCCTTTGTTCTGTGGATTTGGGGAAAAGGTGGGCAAATGAATGGTTTGGTTTAGGGCCACACTGGATACCACCTTTGGCATAAAGGAAGGGTTCATTCGTAGAGAGACTCTGTCTTGATGAAAAATGAGGAAAGGCTCCACTGCCATTAGTGCCTGTAGCTCTGAGACTCTTCTAGCTGAGGTTATTGCTAGTAGCAGGGCAGTTTTCCATGAAAGAAATTTTAAATCAGCTGAAAAAGCTGGTTCAAAGGGCGGCAGTGTAAGCTTTTCCAGAATAAAGTTGAGATCCCAAGTAGGTGTTGGTGCTCTCCTGGGCGGTCTTATGTTCTTAGCCCCTCTGAGGTACTGTCTTAGGAGTGGATGTGAGAATAAAGGAGGATCCGTGTTGTAATGAGCTGAAATTGCTGAGGCGTGGATCTTAATAGATGAAAAGGAAAGTCCTTTTGCAACATCTCAGTTAAATATTGTAGAATCTGAGGAATGTTTGGATCAAGGGGATTTTGGCCTTTAGCCTGGTTCCAGGCACAAAACCTTTTCCGTTTGTCTGAATAGGTTTTCCTGGTGCTGGGCCTCCTGGCCTCCAGAATGACATCCATAACAGCTTTGGATAGAGGTGTTGGCTGGTTGTTTAGGTAATTAGCCATGCAGCCAGGTTTAAAGTTTTGAGCTGGCTGTGTAGAATCCGATTGTCTCGCTAGGTGAGGAATTTGTGGTAAAATCCATGGTGGGCCGTGGGCCATGTTCCTTAGAATTGGATACCAATGCTGGCGTGGCCAGTCTGGTGCAATGAGTATCATTTGTGGCCTCTCTAATCTGACTTTCAGCAGTACCTTTGCTAGAAGAGGCAGTGGAGGAAAGGCATACACTGTTAATGTTTTCCAACTGAATGAGAGGGCGTCCACTTTCCAAGCTTGTGGATGAAATGTCCTTGTGCAAAATTTTTGAAGTTGGTAGTTTTGGGGGCTGGCAAACAGATCTATGTCTGGCCCCCATTTTGAGCTATCATTGCAAATACTTGTGGATCTAGTTTCCACTCGTGTGGATCCATGATGTTTCTGCTTAGGTCATCTGCCAATGTGTTTTTCTTTCCTGGCAGGAATTGTGCTTGTAATTGAACCTGGTAAGACAGTGCCGTGTTCCACAAGGTCATTGCTTGCCTGCATAGAGGGTAGGAATGTTTGCCCCCTTGCTTATGTACCACATTACTGTGGTATTGTTCAGCTTTATTATTAGTTGTCCTGGGTGTAAGAGGCCCTTGAAAGCTGTTAGGGCATTCTGTACTGCTAGCATTTCTTTTTGATTGATATGCAGATGCCTTTGATCTGTAGTTCATTTGCCCTGAATGCATTGTCCTGCCATGTGTGCTCCCCAGGCATAGTCCGATGCATCTGTTGTCATAGTTTGCCTGGTTGTGGGTAAGGTGAAAGGCTGACCCTTGTTGAGGTGACATGCCTGTGCCCACCATAGAAACTCCTGTTGGAGGCAGGGAATGAGTGGTGGTATTGTTTCCAAGCTGTGGCTGTGGTGCTGAGTCCATACGCTTTTCAGGTACCATTGTAATTTCCTCATATGCAGTTTTGCAAATGGTATTAGCAGTATGCAAGATGCCATGAATCCCAAGGCCTGCAGAATTTTTCTTGCAGGGAGTTGGGTCTTTGTTGCCATTATTTTGAAATATTGAGTCAGCTGTTGTTGCTTGTCTGGCATGAGATAAGCCATCTGGGCCGTTGTATTCAAGCTGGCACCCAGGAATATTATATTTTGTGAGGGCACTAGTTTTGATTTCTTTTCGTTTACTGTGTACCCTAGGTAACTTAGAAGGTGTTTGACAAATGCCAAATGCTTTAAAAGAATGTCCTTGCTTTCTGCTTGAATAAGGCAGTCGGCCAGGTATGGGTATATTTGAATTCCTCTTTGTATGCAGTATGCAATTACTGGTGCCAGGCATTTTGTGAAGACCCTGGGCGCAGTAGATAAGCCAAAGGGCAGTGCAGTGAATTGGTAATGGGTTGAACCTGCAATGAAACGGAGGTATCTTCTGCAACTTTGTCTGATAGGGACATGCAGGTATGCCTCCTTGAGGTCCAATGTTACTAGCCATGCTTTCTTGCCCAACATGGGAAGAAGCTGTTGTAGTGTTAGCATCTTGAATTTGGGTACTTGTAAGAAGGTGTTTAGAATTGAAAGGTCCAGAATTGGTCTCCAGGCATTGTCCTTTCTGGGAACTAGAAAGAGTCTTGAGTAAAATCCTTGGCTTTGCTCTGGACTAGGTACCAGTTGAATGGCTCTCATGTCCATGAGAGCTGTAATTTGTTTTTGTGCCTCTGCCCATTGATTTTGTTGCAGGTTTGGCATTCCTCTTTTCATTGGCAAGGTGTGAAAATGGAATCTGTATCCTCGTGAAATTATGTCTAGGACCCATTTGTCCTTTGTGACAATGTGCCAGTTGTCTGAAAAAAGTGCGAGTTTTCCTCCCAAGGGGGCTGCCAAGAGAGTGTTGCTTGGCCAGATGAGGTGCAAGTCATTGAGTTTGCCTTCTGGTAGCTTGTGGTTGTCCTCTACCTCTTGGACATCTGTATTTACCCCTCTGTGGTCTGTCAGTAGCTGGAAAGGACCAATTTTTTGTTGGCCAATTTCTGCTGAAGCGAGGGGGCTGTACCTGTAGAAAATATTTGACTGCCTGCATAGATTTTGCCTTATCCTCCATTTTCTTTAAGACTTCTTCTGCTTTAACTCCAAAAAGAGCATCCTGCTGTAAGGGAGCATCTAGAAGCTTTGCTTTAACATGATCAGGCAGAGTTTGTTCCTTTAACCAAGCATGCCTACGTATAACAGACCCAGTGACAGCTGCTCTGCAGGAAGCCTCCAAAGAATCAAACCCACATTGTAAAGTATGTTTGCCCACCTGTTCAGTTGCATGCAACAGATTCTGCATTTCTTTCAATTCAGACTGTTGAGGGGGTGTGCTCATTTTTTGTTTAAACTGAGACATTAGAAATTGCTGATATTTTAGCATGTGAAATTGGCAATTTAGTGCCCTCATAGCTGGAGTGGCTGAGGTGTAAACCTTTTTCCCCCACCTGTCTAGTGCTCTGGAGTCCCTTTCAGAGGGTACAGGATTTTTTGCCACAGAAGCCTTAGCCCCTTTGGGACCCTGGGAGATGGTCTCTGGCTCAGCAACAGGGCTTTTATAAAGGAATTTGTGGGAATCAGGCACTCTATAGTATCTGTCAGGTTTGGCTGGAGCAGGAGGCAGAGAATCTGGGTTCAAACTGGATTCTAAGTAAACATCATCCATAATGTCTAAAACTGGGGGGATGGCAAGTGATCTGTGCTGGGGGAGTAAAAGAAAAGTACAGTTTTGTACCTACCATAAATGTAGATGTCCGAACTGGATAGCATCTGCAGTCATAACAAGTGGGTTGTCCTGTCGTCAGGCAGCCCTGCAGTCGGCCGGATTCCAAAGTCCGGGTCCGCCTTCGCTGATGTCGCTCCACCCGACGTCATCTCTGTTGGTCTTCGGGTATAAAAGCATCAGCCGACGCCATTTTCCTCAGTGTTTCTTGCCCCAGATGCCAGTAGCCCTCTTGCAGGGTAAAATTTGGATAGATGCCAATGTTTCCAAATAGATAGAGGTAAACACAACAATAAGCATATATGTACATATATACAAACAAATACACCATAAAAGACTCCCCCCCAACAGCTAGCTATTAGGAGGGTAAACACCCTAGGAGTACCACAGAGGGGAAGGAGGGAGGGTAATCCTGACTGCAGATGCTATCCAGTTCGGACATCTACATTTATGGTAGGTACAAAACTGTACTATGTCCTTCATGGATGCATCTGCAGTCATAACAAGTGGGTAGAATACCATAGCCAACTAGGGAGGAGGATAAAGGTAGATTATGGTGTGTTTAGGATCCCTTGCAGTACAGCAGTGGCAAACCCTGCTCGGGATCTGGAATAAAGAGGCAAATTATAATGCTTGGCAAATGTATGCACGGAGGTCCAAGTAGCCGCCTCAATAATGTCTTTGGTTGCCACTCCTCGTAAGAAGGCTGTGGTAGTGGCTGTTGCCCTTGTAGAATGAGGTCTTATGTTCTGTGGAATTGGTTTTCCATGGAAGGAGTAACAGTATCGTATGCAATTTCCTATCCATTTGGAGATTGTCTGTTTGGAAATAGCTTTTCCTTCCCTTCCTGTTGCATAGGCTACAAAAGTTGGTCAGTCTTTCTGCTATTTTTGTTCTGTCCAAGTAGTAGCGTAGCTGTCTATGTACATCCAAGGTATGCAGTATTCTTTCCCTCTGTTTTGTGGGTTGGGAAAGAAGGTAGGTAGGTGGATTGCCTGGTTTAAAGATACTCTGGATACCACCTTAGGCATAAATGTAGGATTAGTCCTCAAGGACACTCTATCTTGGTGGAAGATTAGGAAGGGTTGCACTGCCATTAAGGCCTGTAGTTCTGAAACCCTCCTTGCTGAAGTAATTGCCAGTAGGAAAGCAGTTTTCCATGACAGGTGTTGTAGGTCTGCTGTTGCTGCTGGTTCAAAGGGTGCTAGTGTCAACTTTTCTAGCACAAAGTTTAAGTCCCAAGCTGGTAATGGTGGTTTCCTTGGAGGTTTTACATTCTTGATTCCTCTGAGGAACTGCCTGAGCAAAGGGTGCGAATGGATCAAAGCTGTATTCTGCTGAAATAGCTGATGCATGTATCTTGACGGAGGAGTAGGACAGGCCTGAATGAAGAAGTTCGCCAGATACTCCAGAATGTTAGGCATATCTATGTTTGACACATCTTTTCCTCTTCGGTACTCCAAATGACAAACCTTTTCCATTTTCCAGCATAGTTCTTTCTTGTTGAAGGTCTGCGTGCTTCAAGAATAATGTCTTTAACTCTTTGGGAAAGTTCTGGATTAGCTGCTGCTATGTGATGTTCCATGCAGTCAGTTGCAGCGTTTTAGGTTTGGATGTATGATGCTGTAGTTGTTCTGAGTTAACATCAAAGGCATCAGGGTATTGGCCACATGTTGTTCGAGACATGCTCTTCAGTAGTGGGTACCAGTGTTGTCTTGGCCAGTTTGGGGCTATCAGGATTATCCTTGGACGTTCTTCCTTGATTTTTAGTAGTACCTTGTGTATCAAAGGAAGAGGTGGGAATGCATATGCTGTTAGGCCTTTCCAGTTGAAGGAGAGTGAGTCCACTTTCCATGCTAGTGGGTGGAATGTCCTTGTGCAGAATTTTTTGAGCTGGTGATTGAGAGGTGATGCAAATAGGTCTATCTGTAGCATTCCCCATTTCTTTGAGATGGTCTTGAAGATGTCCGGGTGCAGCTTCCATTCGTGGGCATCCGAAGTGGTTCTGCTTAGTATGTCTGCTAGAGTATTGTCTTTCCCCGGTACAAATATTGCCTGTAACTGAATGTTGTAGCTGAGTGCCAGGGTCCACAGCTCCAAGGTCATTCTGCATAGGGGGTATGAATGAGTGCCTCCCTGTTTGTTGATGTACCACATGACTGTGGTGTTGTCTGTCCTTATCAACTGGCCCTCTTTGAGGAATGGTTTGAACTTTTGGATTGCCAGTTTTACTGCCAGCATTTCTTTTAGGTTGATGTGCAGGTGAAGTTGATCCTGTGTCCACAATCCTTGCACGCATTTGTCCAGCATGTGGGCCCCCCATCCTAGGTCTGAAGCGTCTGTTGTGATGGTCTGGCTTGGTTGACATCTGCGGAAGGGCAGGCCTGGGTTTGACTGGCATGCCTGAGCCCACCATAGGAACTCCTGTTTTAAGCATGGAATTAGTGGGATTTCTGTTTCTAGACTGTGTCTGTGTTGGGACCATAAATTCTTTAGGTACCACTGTAGTTTCCTCATATGTAGTCTGGCAAATGGGACCAAGATTATGCATGATGCCATGAAGCCCAAGGCCTGTAGAAATTTTCTTGCTGTTAACTTGTTCAGTTTTGTTAGTGCCAAGAAGAGGAAGTTCTTTTTGTTTTTCTGTAGTCAGGAATGCCATTTGTTGTACTGTGTCCAATTCCGCGCCCAAGAATGTCCTTGTTTGGGATGGTATCAGCCTTGACTTTTGTAAATTGACTGTGTATCCCAGTCCTTGTAGCAAGTAAATGACCCTTTGTAAATCTGTTGTCAGCTTGCTTTTGTTGTCCCCTTGTAGCAGGCAGTCGTCCAGGTATGGGTAAATTTGAATTCCCTGTAGTCTGCAATGGGCGATTACTGATGCCAGGCATTTTGTGAATACTCTGGGCGCAGTAGATAAGCCAAAGGGCAATGCTGAGAATTGATAGTGCTCTGATCCTGCAAGAAATCTGAGGTATCTTCTGCAGATTGGTCGAATGGGGACGTGCAGGTATGCCTCCTTGAGATCTAGAGTTACCAGCCAAGACTCCTTGCCCAGCATGGGAAGAAGTTGCTGTAGGGTCAGCATTTTGAATTTTGGGACAATGATGTATGTATTTAAGGTGGACAGGTCGAGAATTGGTCTCCAACTTTTTTCCTTTCTTGGAACTAGGAATAGTCTGGAGTAGAACCCCTTTCCTTGTTCTGCTGTTGGCACTCTTTCCACAGCTCTCATGTTTGCTAACTCCATTATCTGGCGTAGAGCCTCTGTTTTTTGATTTGGAGGTAGATTTGGCATTCCTCTTTTGACTGGTAGTGTGTGGAAGTGAAACCGGTAACCTTGATCTATGGTTTGTAAAATCCACTTGTCTTTTGTTATGTAGTGCCAGTTCTTTGAAAATAAGGTTAACTTTCCGCCTAGAGGAGCTGCTATTTGTTCCCTGGTAGGCGGATTTAGGATTAAGTCACTGTGGTTGTGCTGATGTAGTGGCAGTGGCTGTGTCTGTGCCTCTGTTGTTACCTTGCCACTGTCGTCCTCTGTAGGCACCTCCTCTGGATTGGTTTCTGCCTCTGGAACGCCTATTCCTGCCCCTTTGAAATTTTGTGGAGTCAGGAAAGGACCAATTTTGGCAGGCCAGTTCCTGCTAAACCTTGGGGTTGAACCTGCAAGAAATCTTTAACAGTTTGAACAGATTTTGCCTTTTCTTCCATTTTCTTCATAACCTGCTGGGCAGGTGTACCAAACAAACTTGTCTTGTCCATAGGAGCATCTAGCAACTTAGCTTTAACATGATCCGGTAAAGCTTGTTCCTTTAGCCATGCATGCCTTCTTATCACTGTGCCTGTCATGGCTGATCTAAATGAAGCCTCCAGTGCATCATAGCCACATTTTAAGGAATGGTTGCTAACCTGTTGTATGTTATTTACCATCTCTAATACATATTTCTTATCAAGAGATTCATCAGTAGTTAGGTTTTAGTTAACTGATCAAGCATAAACTCTTGGTATTGTATCATGTGAAACTGACAGTTTAAAGCTCTAGCTGAGAGAGTAGCTGAAGTGTAGACCTTTTACCCCATCTGTCTAGTGACCTTGCTTCCCTTTCAGAAGGAATAGGGTTTTAGCTGTGGTCGGCTACTGCCTTGGGACCCTGGGATATAGTTTCTGGGTCTGCAAGTGGGGCCTTGTAAAGGTGGTGATGAGTATCTGGCACCCTGTAAAATCTGTCTGGTTTGGCAGGGGCTGGGGTAAAGAATCTGGAGCGGAGCAAACATCATTGAAAGCATCATCCACCACAGAGAGAACAGGAGGTATAGCTAAGGGCCTGTGCTGTGGGAGGTGCAGAAAGGTCCTAAGTCTTTTCTGGAGTCTGAAAAATCCTGTTGCTGCCATTGGAACTGTTCTCGCATGGCATGCAAGGTTTCCCCAAAGGAGAATTCTTCTGGTGGGGAAGCAGCTGGAATGGATTCTTCAGCATCAGAATCTTCAAAATTGGAGAAGGGAGCCTCAGGCTGGTCAGTTATGTCTGATTCATCAGCAGAATCATCAGAAGACACTGGCTCAGGGGCTCTGCCCTAGGTCTCTTCTCTGGGGCTGAGAGGCCCTGTCTGGGTGAGATTGAGATCCTCTAATTAAAGAAATTAAATCTTCTGCCAAAGAAAGCATTTGAGAACTAGAAGAGGGCCTGGATGAGGGGGTTTAACAGGCACTGATTTAGTAGTCTTGGCTGCTTTAGCCCTGGCGAAGGCCTTAATGGACATGGCTGCTGGAGGCCTAGCAGCACCACGTGCTGGGGTAGAGACATCCAAGGGGATGGTGTCTGATAAGTCAACCACCGTAGTGGGTAAAATTTCTGAGGTCGATTCAAGGATTGTAGCAGGGGCCTCAGTTGTAAGAATAGGTTCAGCTGTACTTTGAGCAGTTTTCTCGGTTTCGCCGAAACCGAGACACTCGCATGTTTGGTTTGCCGTGGTTTCGCCGAAACCGCGGACCGCGAGTGTCGGTCTTTATCTTTGCGTTTTTGGAAGATTGGGTAGTCGGAGGATCCGGCGGCATAATGTACGCAAAATCAGTACCGAAAAACTGTTCTGCAAACTCCGACCGACGCCTAAGCGTTGCTCGGTTGAAAGAGCACAGGCGAACAGGCTGCTACGTCGTGGGCTGGGCCTAAACAAGGCAGACAGTAAGAGTGGAAATCTTTATGAGGTATTTGTTTCCCACAGGTTAAACAATTGTTAACTTTTTCTGACATCGGCTGAGGCAAGAAAGAGTCCCCAACGGGGTACTTAGCTTTAGAAGTCTTCGAAGTAGTATTCGGTAGAAGTAATCTCTGGATCCGACCGACCGGCACTTGCGAACAGCTTCTGCTTCGGGTGCCACGCGGCAAGAAAGACTGGGGAAAATGGCGTCGGCTGATGCTTTTATACCCGAAGACCAACAGAGATGACGTCGGGTGGAGCGCGACATCAGCCGAAGCCGGACCCGGACTTTGGAATCCGGCCGACTGCAGGGCTGCCTGACGACAGGACAACCCACTTGTTATGACTGCAGATGCATCCATGAAGGACATCTCTCTGAGCCTTTTCTTAGAGTCAGAGTAGTCCTGACCTTCCCAGTGAAAATGTTCCCTCATAGTGTGTAAAGTTTCCCCAAAGGAGTAGTCTTCAGGAGGAGAAGCTGAGGAATAGAATCCTCAGCATCAGAATCTTCATAAGGGGAGAAGGAGTAATCTTGGTCCTCAGAGGAGCCTGAGGAAATAGACACTTGTTCAGAGGAGGCATAATCTTCCTCTTGTCAAGGCCTTTTGTCGGGTGGGGGTTGGGAACCCCTGATTAAAGAGATCAAATCTTCAGCCATTTTGAGCATCTGTTTCTTAGGCATGGGGCCTTGAACTGGAGACTGAAGTGCAGTCTTTTTAGGTTTAATAGGAGTCTTAGTCTTAGGATACGTTTTTATGGTGAGCGTCGGTCTGAAGATGCCTTCAGAAACCAAAGGTGTTTCTGCAGCACTGACATTTTTAATCAGCAGTGTCGGCAGTAGGGGCTAAACAAAATGGCTGCGTCGGCCTAGTACTCTCCGCCAAAAGCTCCGAAGCGGTCTCGGGTTCCAGATCTGCGGTAGTCAGGGGCTGCATCAGAGCCTCACTGAAGACCGGTGAACCGGAGACCGGACCAGCCGAGGCCTCGGAGTCTGGCTTGGGTCTAAGCTGTCTGTCCTTATCCTTGTGTTTTTTGTGCACGCCGGTAGTCGGTTGCTCCGACGACATAGTGTAGTTAAATTTTCTACCGAAGTAGTGTCGTGCGAAATCAAAGCATCTTTTTATAGTACGCTTATTAAACCTAGCATAAAAACGACAACCAGTGACGTCGTGGTCTGGGTCTAGGCAAGGTATGCAGTAAGAATGAAAATCCTTATGAGGTATTTGCTTCCCATAAGAAATACAATTGTTAACTTTTTCTGACATCGGTCTGAGGCAAGAAAAGTTTCCCCAACGGGGTACTTAGCTTTATTGAAGACTTCGGATCTGAAATTCGACTTCGAAAATCTCAGGAGTCGGCCGACTGGCACTTGCGAACTGCTTCTGCTTCGGGCACCGCGCGGCAAGAAAGACTGAAGAAAATGGCGTTGGATGCATTATATATACCCCTGGTGCATTGACGTCAGGGAAGAAGCAACAGCAACAGACGCCAGACCAAGACTTTGGAATTCCGGCCAACTGCGGGACCACCTGATGACAGGATAACCCAAGTGTGATGACTGCAGCAGGGTAACACGATGAACATCTTAGTATTTCTGCGTCAGTTGCTGTCGCTTGAGGACTGACATCAGGTAGTCAGTAGTATAAAGTAAGGCAGCAGACACCATTACATCAGCTTTTCTTGCCCTAACCTGTCAGGAGCCCACAAAGTAGGAGGCCAGGTTCTGGTGGAAGAACCCCACCAGTGGAAAATAAATACCAATATGTCCCTTGTAAGGAAAGGAGAACAGCAAGGAAGAATGGTACTAAAAGGAGAAAGAGAATAAAGAGGGGATGTAGCGAGGGAAACCAGGACTGCAACAGTGAATACACTCGAACATCTACATTTATGGTAAGTGTACACAACTGTACTATGTTCTTCATGTTTCACTGTTGCAGTTAACACATTTGGGTAGATTCCCAAAGATGAGGAAATGGGTGAAGGCAGTCAAGGAAACTAGGGGCTGGCTAGGATGCCCTGCAAGACTGCAGTGGCAAACCCTGCCTTGGATTTGGAGAAGAGAGGCAGGTGGTAATGCTTGGTAAAAGTATGAACAGATATCCAGGTGGCAGCCTCCAGGATGTACCTGGTGGGGACTCCTCTGAGGAAAGCTGCTGAGGTGGAGGCTGCTTTGGTGAAGGGTGTCCTGACCCCCTTGGGGGGAGGCTTTCCATGCTGTTTGTAGCAGAAATAGATGCAGTGTGCTATCCATTTGGAAATGGTTTGCTTGGAGATGGCTTTGCCTTCTGCCCCTGCAACAAAGCTAACCAGCAATTGAGAAGACTTTCTAAAGGATTTAGTCCTGTCCAGATAGAAACTGAGCTATCTGTGCACATCTAGAGAGTCACAAATCCTTCCCCCCTTGTTCTGGGAATTAGGAAAGAAGGTGGGCAAATTAATGGATTGGTTGAGAGTCACATTGGACACCACCTTAGGCATGAAGGATGGGTTAGTTCTGAGGGATACCCTGTCTGCATGGAAGATGACGATGGGTTCCACAGCCATGACTTTTCTGGCTGAAGTGATGGGCAGAAGGAATGCTGTCTTCCAGGAGAGAACTTTTAACTCTGCAGAAGAAGCTGGTTTGAAAGGGGGCAGGGTGAGTATTTCCAAGACAAAGTTATGGGCCCAAGCTGGTTTTGGTGCCCTTCTGGGGGGCACCAGGTTGCTAGCCCCTCTGAGGAACTGTTTGATAAAAGGGTGTTAGAAAAGGGGCTGCTCGGTGGGAAAATGAGCAGAAATAGCAGAGGCATGAATTTTATAGAGGAGAAAGAGAGGCCACTGTGTAGTAAGTCAGCTAAGTAATCCAGGATGAGAGGGATGGGATGGCTGTGCCGTATTGGCTCCCTTAGCTTGGATCCAGGTGCAGAACGTTTTCCATTTATCTGCATAAGACTTTCTGGTGCTAGGACATCTGACCTCACGGATAACATCCAGAACCTGATTACTGAGGACTGAAGATTGGTTTGGGGTTAGGGAATAAGCTAAGCTGCCAAACTGAGTGTCTGCAATTGGGGATGCATGAATTCCCCTTCCCCTTCCCTCTGGGTCAGGAGGTTTGGAATCTGAGGAAGATGCCATGGAGGCAGTGGGAACAGGCTGTGCAGCAAGGGGTACCAGTTTGTCGGGGCCAGTCTGGAGCTATAAGAATGGTTCTTGATTTTTCCTCCCTTATTTTGAGCAGTACCCTGAGGATGAGAGGTAGGGGAGGAAAGGCATAGACTGATAGCTTGACCCAGGGGAAGGACAGGGCATCCACTTTCCACACCATGCAGTGATGCCCCCTGGTGCAGAATTTGCTGAGCTGATGGTTGGGTGTGGGAGGCAAAGAGGTCGACCTTCGGGGTTCCCCATTTCTGACTTATTAGGGTAAAGGTACTTCTTTTGAGTTGCCACTCATGTGGATCCAGAAGATTTCTGCTTAGTTGGTCTGCCAGAGAGTTGAGAGAGCCTGGTAGGTATTGTGCTAACAGGTGTAGTTGCATGGAAGAGGCTGTGAGCCAAAGGGTCATGGCCCGCCTGCATAGAGGGTAAGAGTGAGTCCTTCCCTGCTTGTTGTCTGTTTTGATCAGGAGAACCCCTGGAGAGAGAAGCTATCAAGGTGTTCTGCACAGCCATCATCTCTTTTAGACTGATGTGCAGAGGGATTTGCTGTGGGCTCCATTGGCCCTTTATGCACCTGCCGTCCAGGTGTGCACCCCATGTGTAGTCTGATGCATCTGTGGTAAGGGTCTGAGTGGTGGGGAGAAGGGCAGTCCCTTGTTGTGGGAGCATGCTGTTGCCACCAAAGAAAATCCTTTCTGAGGCAAGGAATTATAGGTAGAATAGTTTCCAAGTCTTGAGAGTGTTGATACCAAAGGCTCTTTAGGTACCACTGAAGTTTCCTCAAATGCAGTCTGGCATATGGGAATGAGTAGTATGCAAGATGCCATGAACCCCAGAGCTTGCAGGATCTTCCTTGCAGATAGCTGGGGCCTGGTGGCTAGTTGAGAGAAGTAGGCTGTCAGGAAAATCTGTTTCTCTGGTGTAAGGTATGCCATCTGAAATGCTGTGTCCAGACTTGCTCCCAGGAAAATTATCCTTTGGGTGGGCACCTGTTTGGATTTCTTTTTGTTGATTGTGTACCATGGGGAGGTTAGTAGGGTCTTTACAAAGGTCAGGTGCTTCAGCAGCTTTTCCTGGCTGTCTGCCTGAATAAGGCATAAATATGGGTAAACTTGGATATTTCTTTGTCTGCAAAAGGCAATGGCCAGAGCCAGACATTTTGTAAAAACTCTGGGAGCAGTAGATAAGCCAAAGGAAAGTGCAGAGAAATGAAAGTGTTGAGATCCTGCCCTGAAACGGAGATATTTCCTGCATGATTCCCTGACAGGAATGTGGAGGTAGGCCTGTTTTAGATCTAGGGTGGCTAGCCAGGCGTCCTTGGACAGCATGGGTAGCAGCTGCTGGAGGGTGAGCATTTTGAATTTTGGGATCACCAGGAAGGTGTTTAGAATGGATAGATCGAGGATGGGGCATCAGAAAAAGTCGAGTAGAAGCCTCGGCCTATCTGTTCTGCAGGAATGTGCTCTACTGCCCTCATACAGAGCAGGGAAAGGATTTGCTTTTGAGCCTCTGCCCACTGATTTGGTGGTAGCTCTGGGAACCCTTTTTGGGTTGGAAGGGTGTGGAAGGAAAATTTGTATCCCTGAGACACAATGTTCAGAACCCATTGGTCCTTGGTAATGGTGGCCCATGTCCTTGAGTGAAAGGAGAGTTTTCCTCCCAGGAGTATGTGAAGGTGGGCAGAGGGGGGTGGTGGAGATGGGTGAGTCAGTGAGTTCTTTCCATAAGGGGGTGGCTTAGAACTCCCTGGTTTTGAAGTGGAGGTAGTCCACTGCTTTGATCTCTGCATTCCCTGGGGCTGCTGTCTGGAGGGTCTGTTTCCTTGTGGCCTAGGCTGGGCCAGTTTACTTGGAGCAGGAAAGGACCAGTGCTTGGAGGGGCAATGCCTGCTGAGCCTAGTGGGCTGGACCTGTAAGAAATACTTAACTGTTTGCACAGATTTTGCTTTTTCTTCCATCTTTTTTAAGACCTCTTCTGCCTTAGTGCCAAATAAGTTATCTTTGTGCAAGGGGGCATCCAACAATTTAGATTTGACATGGTCTGGTAGGGGTTGTTCCTAAAGCCATGCATGTCTTCTAATGACAGAATCAGTGACTGCTGTCCTGCAAGAAGCTTCTAGAGCATCAAAACCACAGTGCAAAGTGTGTTTAGTTACTTGAGACTTGCAGAATGCATTAAGTCTTGTAAATCTTTAGATTCTGTCCAAGCCGGAAAGGAAGACATTTTTTGTTTAAGGAGTTCCAAGGTATGTTGCTGAAATTTCAGCAGAAGGAACCGACAGTTTAGTGCCCTGATAGTAAGAGTAGCTGAAGTGTATACTTTTTTACCCAGTCTGTCCAATGCTCAGGAATCCCTGTCCGAGGGGGTGGGATTCTTTGCAGAGGTTGCTTTAATCCCTTTTTGGCCCTTGAGAAATAACATCAGAGTCAGCTGTAGGATTTTTAAAAAGATATTTGTGAGAGTCAGGGACTCTAGTACCGGTCTGGTTTTCTGGGAGCAGGTGGTAGGGCATCAGGAGTCAAGCTGGATTCGTGGAAAACATCCTCCACAACATCCAGGACTGGAGGGATGGTGAAGGGTCTGTGTTGCGGAAGATCTAGGAATTCCCCGATTCACTTCTTAGACTGAGGGTAGTCCTGACTCTCCCATTGGAAATGCTCTCTTAAAGTAAGCAGGGTTTCCCCAAAGGAAAAATCCTCTGGGGGAGAGGCAGAAGGAATGGAGTCTTCTGCATCAGAATCCTCATAAGTGGAGAGGGGTTGCATGTCTTCATTGTCAGATGCATCAGATTCATCTGACTCTTGCTCAGATAAAACTACAGGGGACAGATCTCTTTTTCTTTTGGAGGTGGTAGCTTGGCTTCCCCTGATCAGCATGATAAGGTCTTTCACCATTTTAAGCATTTGAGACTGAGGCAAGGTAGCAGGCACCTGAGAGTGGATCGTCGGTTTCTTGGGTGTGGTTTGAACCCTGGGCCTAAGAAACTCTGTTGTTTTTGAAAGAACAGTAGTTGCAAAGACGACGTCTGTTTATGTCAAGATTCGGTAGCGAGAAAAACTTCCTCGGAAGCCAGTGCCTGCTCAGCGGCTCCGGACCCATCCAAGGTAGAGATGACCGCAGGATCCTTAGTTGAAGAAGAGTTTTGCGGCATACCAGACTCAGAAAGGGTCTCGATAGCAGCCTGCGAATCAACTGAAGCTTGCATCAGGGGCAGCGAAAGTTCCTCACTGAGTACCGGAGGACTGATGACTAGCTTAATGGTAGCATCGTCGGAAGGTTTGGACCTGTGCGGTCTGTTTCTGTCTTTATCTTTACATTTTTTCAGAAGATCTGCTGTCGGATGGCTTACCGAAGCCATATTGGAATTCGAGGACTGTAAACGAAAATATCTGGCTACAATAAGGGCCCGATGATGGATAGTTCTGGTGTTGAACAAAGCACAGAAGCGACAAATGGGGGACGTCGTGGTCTGGGCCTAAACAAGTAACGCTGTAAGAGTGGAAGTCTCGGTGTGGTATTTCCTTTCCACAGGCGAGACAATTATTAACTTTTTCTGACATCGGTTAGTGAAAGAAAAAAGGATCCCCAATGGGGTACTTAGCTTTAGAAGACTTCAATTTGAATTCGGTAGACGAAAACTCAGAGGCCAACCAGCACTCGTGCAAACTGCTTCTGGTTCGGGCTCCACGGTAAGAAAGACTGATGTAATAGTGTCGGCTGCCTTAATTTATACTACTGATTACCTGATGTCAGTCCTCAAGTGACAGCAACTGACGCAGAAATACTAAGTCTCTGGTATTCGGGCCAGCCGAGGGCTACCCTAGCAGGGATAACCCAAATGTGAAGACTGCAACAGTGAAACACGAAGAACATCTCTCTCTTAGCAACTTTTAGAATACAAAACAAATGAAATATGCTAAGCAAACTATAGGATTTATAATCCTCAAACCTCATATTCATGAGATATGTATAAATTCCATCTTTGGTGGATTAAGTTTTCAGCCTCAGATTACAGAAAACAGTTAACAAATACCTTCTCTTCTTTCTGAGTGGTTATGTTGGAATTAAAGATTGCTAGACAAAACAGCTCAGGTCACATCTTCACACACACCTCATGCCCATGTCTGTTAGAGAGAGTATGAACTGGTTTGTTTTTTTTCTGACAGGAGTAATCATTTTTATAAGTGACTGGAATAAAAGTACAAGTATTAGAGATGTGAGATATGGTCTTAAAAAAACTTCATATAAGTTCGGAAGGTATGTGACCATTTATATGTGGCTCATGTAAACTTATAATAAGGCATATGATTTCTCATATTCCCTATTAGTTAAAGCAACATATATCAATCTGCTCGTCAAAGAAAATGCATATTTTGATAAAACATGCAGATTTGGTTGCAAGAGTGTTTTCCTATCCCAGTGTGCTACCTAAATGTGTGGGGTGTCTTCTACAGCTAATATATCAATTAGTGTCAATAGATAGGCCAGGTTTACCATTTGGAAATTGGGAAATCTGTAAACTGGTTTAAACAACTTTTAACTAGTATGATAGATAATTACAGTTCAAATGGTTAGTATGTGTGACACAGATGCAGGCAATCATAAAAAGGAAGTAGTAAAAGTAGTGAGTACACAAGTAAAACCTTTTGAGGGGACAAGGAAACTGAAAAGATCAAATGTGAAAGATTATGGAATCTAGAAAATTGGTTAGATTGCAGTGTATGTAAAACAGGTGATTTATCGGTTCAAAGTGAAATGGAGTGGGTTAGATGATAGATGGTATAGTAGTTAACAAATGTGAATATCTTGAGGCACTTAAGCAGAGAGTGCGAAAGAAAAGGACACAAAGAATTGTTGCTTTTATACATTGTCCAGAGGAGAACTTATTAATCAGTTACTGCTATAATCACAGAGACATTCAGGAGTTATCATGAAGGTCTATATACTGCCTAAACTGTAGGAATAAAAGGATACATAGAAATACTTGTGAGATGCAGAGGTGCAAAAAGTAATGAAATAGCACGTAGATGAAATGTTGCACTTTTCCCCATATCTGGTGATGAAATTTGGAAGGTAATGAAAGGATGGGTGCAATGTGAAATTCTGGACAGCAATGCATTACCAATAGAAAGCTGGAGCCAAAATAAAGAGAAGGTGGTCCCCTATCCAGTGAGAATGCTTAATGACATTCCTAATAAAACAGTAATACCCCAACTATGTAAGCAAACCACTTTAGTGGTGCTGACAGAGTTCCACGTTTGCCATCTTCATACAAAACAGCATCTCTAATAAAGTGTGACTAAGAGGATTTATATCTATTAAAATAGTAAGACTAGTGAAATACCTACCTGAGTTAATGAAAACTGTGATCAGCTTGAGTTCTTTCCAGTTCCCACTGCCACCTCTAATGGGATATACTTTATCAAACAGCTTGCCACAAGAATACAATCACTACAATTACAATGATTCTGTCAGAGAGGTAAACCTACCCTTCCATTTCTAGGCTCCCTTTATCTATATTTAATCTGGTTTGTGGATCCTCTCCTTTACCATTCCCACTCTGATTTCTAATCTCAGATAATTCCCTTCTAACATTTCATACGCTCCCAAAAGGCTTCCTCTATGTCTACGTCACTCCACACTCCTCTCCTCCTTTCTTTTGTCCATTACAGTCTAATCTTGATTCTTCTCAAACTCTCAATGCTAAACGCAGTTTAACTAAGTTCCACATTATAAAATATATCGATGTAATTTTAATACAGAACTGATAGAAACTGACTCATTCAACTGACCGATGTAATTTTAATACAGAACTGATAGAAACTGACTCATTCAACTGACCGATGTAATTTTAATAGAGAACTGATAGAAACTGACTCATTCAACTGACCGATGTAATTTTAATACAGAACTGACAGAAACTGACTCATTCAACTGACCGATGTAATTTTAATACAGAACTGAGAGAAACTGACTCATTCAACTGACCGATGTAATTTTAATACAGAACTGATAGAAACTGACTCATTCAACTGACCGATGTAATTTTAATACAGAACTGAGAGAAACTGACTCATTCAACTGACCGATGTAATTTTAATACAGAACTGAGAGAAACTGACTCATTCAACTGACCGATGTAATTTTAATACAGAACTGAGAGAAACTGACTCATTCAACTGACCGATGTAATTTTAATACAGAACTGATAGAAACTGACTCATTCAACTGACCGATGTAATTTTAATACAGAACTGAGAGAAACTGACTCATTCAACTGACCGATGTAATTTTAATACAGAACTGAGAGAAACTGACTCATTCAACTGACCGATGTAATTTTAATACAGAACTGATAGAAACTGACTCATTCAACTGACCAATGTAATTTTAATACAGAACTTATAGAAACTGACTCATTCAACTGACCGATGTAATTTTAATACAGAACTGAGAGAAACTGACTCATTCAACTGACCGATGTAATTTTAATACAGAACTGATAGAAACTGACTCATTCAACTGACCGATGTAATTTTAATACAGAACTGAGAGAAACTGACTCATTCAACTGACCGATGTAATTTTAATACAGAACTGAGAGAAACTGACTCATTCAACTGACCGATGTAATTTTAATACAGAACTGAGAGAAACTGACTCATTCAACTGACCGATGTAATTTTAATACAGAACTGAGAGAAACTGACTCATTCAACTGACCAATGTAATTTTAATACAGAACTGAGAGAAACTGACTCATTCAACTGACCGATGTAATTTTAATACAGAACTGAGAGAAACTGACTCATTCAACTGGAACTCAGCAGTATAACTGTGGCAACTTTAAACATTTTATACATGTGCTTCACTTTAATGACTGATGAGTGGTACTTAATTACTCTCCTAACAGGACTGGCTGTTTTTAAGGTGGTAAGTGCATCAGGTAGTATTCATTGGTGATTTTTTATGTGAAAGTCAATTCTAATGAAGTTCCGTTTTATGTAATGCAAGGAATGAAAGTGCTTAACTTTTCTCAATAAAATAGTTTTTTACAATTACCTTCTCCAGTGTTTCTTTGCAGTATCACAGGAGTTTTCTTTGTATGAGACCTAACCGCTGACAAAAGAAGACTGCACTGTCTCCAGAATAAGTAGGCAAATGGATAATCTGGCAAGTGATGTTGAAGAACAGTTTTTGTTAAAAAATAAAAAAGAGAATTGAGGAAAATATAATGCACCCCTTTTCAGGAAATGTGGCTGTGCACCAAATTTACAACCAGCAACAAGTGTAAGTTAATAAGATACTCTCCTAGGGGTGCACAGCTCTGCAAGAAAAAGGTCAGGACTTTGATTGAGAATGTATAACTGCATAAGTGCAAAGGCAGCCAGGGATGCTGTCTCTAGGCAGAGAAAATGAAAAGTAAAACTGGAATGGATAGTTTGTGAAAATGAAAATAAAATCACAGAGGGTTTTCTAAAAAAATGTTGTCTGACTCTGACCAGCAAAACAAATATCAAAATAAAACAGATACAGAAATTGCTGATTTGCCCAAAACTGCTTGAACTTTCAGAACAAGTCTCAGTGAATTAGTAATAGACTAAGCAATGTGATGCATCAGACATTAATGCGCATTTGGCTGTGTTAAAAGACAGTTTATATTCTCTGAAATCTCTGAAGAAAGATTTAACATAAAAAACAAAACATAACAAAAGACGTGGAAGAAGTGAAAATGTTACAGAAACAATCTTAGCAGTTTCAAAGAAGTTAGGGTAAGACAAGCCAAAAGGATGTCAGCCTTGCTGTGGTACAGATGGAAAAGACAATGCACAGAATAGGAGAACAGTGAAATGAACTGGTCCCTGAAAAACAAAAAAGCTCATGTCTATACAGATGTATAAAGAAAAAATACAGCAAGAGCTATAAACTGCTGATAACACTGTCTGCAATTTAGAATCAGTCTCTGAATTTGTAATCTGAAAATAAATTGCTCAAAATCCATCTCAAAGAGACTGAGAATAACTCATATAGACTTCTGGTTCTAATGAAATGGTTAAGGAAATCACTTCCCTAAAACAAAAGCACAATGCTTTGGCCCAGTTCATATAACAAGAGTGTAAAACGGTTTGTGCTCAACAGTGACGGACTTGAATAGACTGTGCACAGACAGACATGAAGACGCTAAATTGAACTAAATGCACCTCATCAAGAAGTCTAGAATATGAAAGAGACATTCCAAAAGAATGAGAGTATTCATATGTACTGGGAAACAAAGACACTAACTGAGCAAATTCAAGTCTTGAGAGGTGCACAAAAATAGTAGCTACATCGACATGTCAGACCTACAAAAGGAAAAGTAATTCTCTGAAGCTGAAAGAGAAAAAGAGAGAGAAGAAAAAGATATTCTTGGCCAAAATGCCATAAATATAGATTAACACAAGCAGACTAATTAGCCCTGGTGTGATCATAAAACACATAAGAAACAAATCTGAGTATAACTGGAAGCACGCAGACTGCCTCAGATATAAAAGTCCAGTTATGGAGTCTAAACCAAAAGATTAAACAGCAACCATTTTGAAATTTGAGATTCGGAAGTAAGTGTGTGTGTGTGTGTGTGTGTGTGTGTGTGTGTGTGTGTGTGTGTGTGTGTGTGTGTGTGTCTGAACAGTGAGACTGAATGTGTGAAAATCAAGCTTTCATATACATTTGAGATTGCTATGTCTCATAGGAATCTCTTTTCTCCAAGGTATGGCAATCTTGTAGTTAATATACAAGTAGGGGATTGGGATGCAGGAGGGCTCCCCTCCACTGAAAAAGGCAACTTTAAAGGAGAAAGTACAGTTGTGTACACTTACCATAAATGTAGATGTTCAAGTGTCTTCACTGTTGCAGTCATCACTGTAGGGTTCTTCCTGCCGGCAGGCAGCCCTTGGTCGGCCAGAATCCCAAAGTCTGGGTCCGGCGTCGGCTGTTCAGTCATGCTCCCTGACGTCAAAACGCTAGGAGTACAAAGCTGCCAGCCGACGCCATGTTCTCCAGTTTTTCTTGCCCCAGATGTCAGGTGCCCAAAAGTGAAGGTTAATAGTAAAACAAAAATGTAACATACAACAAACCCCATACCCTGAAGCAAATACACCTCAGAAGAAGGGTGAAGTAGGAAACCACACTAATGAAAGTATAAGAGGGGACAGGAGGGAGGGTAACCCAGACTGCAACAGTGAAGACACTAACATCTACATTTATGGTAAGTGCACACAACTGTACTATGTTCATTGTGTTTCACTGTTGCAGTCATCACTGTAGGGTTGAATCCCAAAGCTGAGATAAAGGGTGGTGGTTATAGTGTAGAAGGGGCGGCTAGAAGGCCCTGCAAGACTGCAGAAGCAAAGCCTGCCCTAGACTTAGAGTAAAGAGGGAGATTGTAGTGCTTAGAGAAAGTATACACTGAACTCCAAGTTGCAGCTTCCAAAATATCCTTGGTAGGTACTCCTCTGAGAAAGGCAGCTGAAGTAGCAGCAGTTCTGGTGGAGTGTGTCCTAATTTTTCCTGGGATTTGCTTTCCATGATGAGAGAAACAAAATCTGATTCCATGAGCAATCCATTTTGAAATGGTCTGTTTTGAAATAGCTTTGCCTTGGGAGTTTGTTGCATAAGAAACAAACAGTTGCTCTGTTTTCCTGATATCCTTGGTTCTGTCCAGGTAAAAACGAAGTTGTCTGTGTACACCCAAGGAATGCAAGATCCTTTCCCCCTTATTTTGTGGATTATTGAAAAAAGTTGGCAGGTGGATAGTTTGATTTAAAGCCACTTTGGAAACCACTTTAGGCATGAAAGTAGGATTGGTCCTTAGAGACACCCTATCTTGGTGAAAAATAATATAAGGTTCCACAGCCATGAGTGCTTGTAACTTGGAGACTCTCCTGGCTGAAGTCAAAGCCAGTAAGATAGCTGTTTTCCATGATAAATACTTAATATCAGATGTGGCAGCAGGCTCAAAAGGAGGCAGAGTGAGTTACATAGTTGAGGTCCCAGGCAGGTATGGGTGGTGTCCTAGGGGGGCTTAAATTCTTTGCTCCTCTGAGATATTGTTTCAGAAGTGGATGCAAAAAGATAGGAGGATCTGTATTGTAATGTGCAGAGATAGCTGAGGCATGTATTTTTATGGAGGAGAAGGATAAACCCTTATGTAGCATGTCTGTCAGGTACAGTAAAATCAGTGGGATATTAGAAATGAGAGGATCCAAATCCTAAGCATGCATCCAGGTGCAAAATCTCTTCCATTTACCTGCATAAGATTTTCTAGTGATAGGCCGTCTGGCTTATAAGATGACATCCATGACCTGTTTGGGAAGGAAAGGATTAATCATAGACCCTGAATTCGCCAGGCTGCCAGGCTGAGAGTTTTGATATGAGAGTGCAGAACCTGGCCCTGGTGTTGGGACAAAAGATTTGGAATCTGAGGTAGAATCCAAGGAGGCTCCTGGGATAGATTCATCAGTGTTGAGTACCAAAATTGACGAGGCCAACTTGGGGCCAGTAAAATCATCATCTTGGGCTTGTCCTGCTTGATCTTTAGTAACACCCGTGGAAGAAGAGGTAGTGGCGGAAAGGCATACCCAGAGAGGTTTCTCCAACTGAATTATAGTGCATCCACTTTCCATGCTAGCTTGTGAAATGTTCTTGTGCAAAAAATCTGTAACTGGTGGTTGAGGGGGGATGCAAAAAGATCTATGTCTGGGCAGCCCCAGGCTTCTGTAATCATCTTGAATATTTGGGTGTCTAACATCCACTCGTGTGGGTCTGACAGGTTCCTGCTCAGGCTGTCTGCCAGAATATTTTGTTTTCCTGGCAGGAACTGAGCTTGTAGATCCACTTTGCAAGCTAGAGCTGTGTTCCATAGAGTCATGGCTAGTCTGCAAAGGGGGTAGGAGTGTGACCCCCTTGCTTGTTTATGTAACACATAACTGTGGTGTTGTCTGTCCGTATCAGTAGTTGTCCTGGTTGTAGGAGATCCCTGAAAGCCAAGAGGGCATCCTGTACAGCTAACATCTCTTAAATTGATATGCAAGTGCTTCTGATCCTCTGTCCAAAAACCTTGCAGACCTTGTCCCTGCAATGGGCACCCCATGCGTAATCCGAGGCGTCCGTGGTTAACACTTGGCTGGCTGGAGGCAGACTGAAGGCTTTCCCTTTGTTGTGAAGACATGCCATGGTCCACCAATGGAATTCCTTTTGTAGGCAAGGCAGGACAGCAATCTGTGTGTCTAGACTGTGGCAATGCTGGGACCATACACTTTTTAGGTACCACTGTATTTTTCTCATATGTAGTCTTGCATTTGGTATGAGAAGGATGCAGGAGGTCATGTAACCCAAAGCCTGCAGGAATTTCCTTGCAGTTAGCTGTGTTATTGACGCCAAGGTTTTGAAAGTTGGAGCCAGCTGCTGTTGTTTTTCGGATGTCAGGAATGCCATCTGGGTTGTTGTGTCTAGAAGAGCACCCAGAAAAGTTATCTGTTGTGAGGGAGTCAAATTTGACTTTATGTTCACAGTGAATCCCAGGTACTTGAGTAGATTTTGAACAAATTCCAGGTGCTGGAGTAAGACATCCTTGCTGTCTGCTTGAATAAGGCAGTCGTCCAGATAAGGGTAAATTTGAATTCCCTTGAGTCTGCAATAAGCTACTGCTGGTGCCAGGCACTTGGTGAAAACCCTGGGCGCAGTAGACAAGCCAAAGGGCAGTGCAGAGAATTGGTAATGTTTCGAGCCGGCCTTGAACCTGAGGTATTTTCTGCACTCCTGTCTGATAGGGATGTGTAGGTAAGCCTCCTTTAAATCCAATGTCACCATCCATGCATTTTTGCTCAACATTGGCAGGAGCTGTTGCAGAGTAAGCATCTTGAACTTCGTATCTCGAGGAAAGTGTTTAAGACTGAGAGATCCAGGATGGGTCTCCATGAATTTTGCGTTCTGGGAACTAGGAAGAGCCTGGAGTAAAAGCCTTGGCCCGTCTCTGATTGTGGAACCAGTTCTATGGCCCTCATAGCCCTCGTAGACCTGGTGTAATGCCTCTGCCCAATGGTATTTTGGTAGGTCTGGTCATTAGTTTGGTCTTGGCAAGGTATGAAAGTGGAATTTGTAACCTCTTGAAACTACATCTAGAACCCACTTGTCTTGGGTTATGTAAGTCCAATTTTGTTGAAAAAGAGAGAGTTTTCCTCCTAGAGGGGCTTCCAGAAGAGAAGTTCCTGGAGCCATGCAGGCGGAGTCATTCAGCCTGTTTTCTATAAGATCGAGGTCTGTCCTCTCCACCCCTGGGGGTGGAAGCACTCCACTGTCTAGGTCTGAAAGAGGTCTGTGCTTGGGCCCTCCCTCTGGAGCGCCTATATCTACCCCACTGAGGCCTGTCCGAGCTGGGAAAGGACCAATTTTTAGTTGGCCAATTTCTGCTAAATCTTGGGGGCTGAACCTGTAAGAAATCCTTAACCGTTTGCATGGATTTTGCCTTATCCTCCATTTTCTTTATCACCTCTTCAGCCTTAGCCCCAAACAAAATGTTATGCTGAGCAGGAGCATCCAGTAACTTAGCTTTCACTTGATCAGGTAAGTTTTGTTCCTTTAACCAAGCATGCCTTCTAATGACTGTGCCAGAGGCAGCCGCCCTGCAAGAAGCCTCCAAGGCATCAAAACCACAGTGTAAACCATGCTTCCCCACTTTTTCAGTGGCATGCATCAAATTGTGTAATTCCTTATTATCTGCACATGCAGTAATGGCACCCAGTTTTTGTTTCAAAACAGACAGTAGAAATTGCTGATATTTTAGCATATGAAATTGACAATTTAAAGCCCTAATAGATAAAGTAGCAGAAGTGCACACTTTTTTGCCCCATCTCTCCAAAGCTCTGGAATCCTTATCTGTAGGAATAGCGTTTTTAGCTGTGGCGGCCTTAACCCCCTTAGGACCCTGAGAAATGGTTTCTGGATCAGCAGTAGGATTTTTGTAAATGAACTGGTGGGAGTCAGGGACCCTGTAATATCTGTCAGGCTTAGCAGGGGCTGGTGGAAAGGAGTCAGGAGTTAAATTAGCCTCAGAAAAGGCATCATCCACAATATCCAAAATAGGAGGAATAGCCAGGGGTCTATGTTGGAGAAGAAGAAGGAAATCCCTAAGCCTTCTCTTAGATTCCGAGTACTCCTGTCCTTCCCAGTGAAAATGTTCCCTCATGTCATGTAATGTTTCCCCAAAAGAGAAATCCTCAGGGGGAGAAGCTGATGGAATGGATTCCCCAGCATCAGAATCCTCATAAAGAGGGAAAGTATATTCCTGTTCAGAGGAAGTCACTGAAGAAATAGATGCCTGATCAGAAGATTCATAATCCAATTCTTGCCTTGGCCTTTTGTCTGGAGGGGATGTGAACCCCTAATCATGGTTAGTAAGTCCTCCGCCATTTTAAGTAGCTGTTTCTGAGATTTGGGTCCCAGATCAGAAGAGGCCTGGGCTGGTGTCTTAGATTTAGAAAGAGTCTTTGCCTTTGTCTTTGCCTTTATCAGAAGTTGTGTAGGCCTGAAAACCCCCTTGGAAGCCGGTACCTGCACAGTGGCTCCGACCCATCCGAGGGAGCATTGTCCGAAGGTCCTGCAGCTGGAGTGCTCAAAGGCCTAGTTGGCTCCTCATGGGAGTCCGTTTCGGCAATCGGTTCTGAAATGGCTGACAGGGGCTGCGAGAGCGCCTCACTGACAATGGCCAAACCTGTAGCTGGCTCTGTTTGTAAAACGTCGTCTGATTTGGACCTCGGAGGCCTGTCCTTATCCTTGCGTCGTTTGTGAACTCCGGTAGTCGGAAGCGTGTCCGACGACATTTTATAATTAAATCGCCTGCCAAAGTAGTGAAAAGCAAAATCTTACCTGCGCTTAATCGTACGTTGGTTAAATCTAGCACAAAACTGACAACTAGCTACGTCGTGGTCAGGGCCTAAACAAGGAATACAGTAAGAATGGAAATCCTTATGAGGTATTTGCTTCCCACAAGAAATGCAATTATTAACTTTTTCTGACATCGGACTGGAGCAAGAAAAAAGTTTCCCCAACGGGGTACTTAGCTTTGAGAAGAAGAAGTCAGTCTTCGGACTGAAGCACGAAAAAATATCAGGAGTCAGCCGACCGGCACTTGCGAACTGCTTTTACCACACGGCAAGAAAGACTGGAGAACATGGCGTCGGCTGGCAGCTTTGTACTCCTAGCGTTCTGACATCAGGGAGCATGACTAAACAGCCGACGCCGGACCCAGACTTTGGGATTCTGGCCGACCGAGGGCTGCCTGCCGGCAGGAAGAACCCTACAGTGATGACTGCAACAGTGAAACACGATGAACATCAGTGATTTTTGGTATAGACTATTCTCCTCTAGTGTCGGTCTTTCGTTTATGGTAACGCAATTTTATTAAAAATGAATGCACATACAATGTCTAAAACTGACAAATAACCGATAACATAAAATCGGTGTTCTGACACTAAATGACAATAACTCTCTGATTTACAAATTACTTATGATGTCCTGCCACAAGGGTTATCTAGGACCACCATTTTCTTCCTTCTTAAAGTCCAATCACTGGAGGTTAGCTCAAGACACGCACTTTTCTCTAATAATTGGATCTAATCCATGGAAGAAGGTAAGGAATTCTGTTTTCCACTTTTTTAGTAATACACTCTTTAGCTCCTAGGATTAAAATCACTAGACTAGGAAATCAAAATTAGTATGCCTTGAAAACCTCAAGAGAAACTTCCACTGCATTAAGGCTCATTTGCCCTGGTTACATAATGTCACAAACTTCCGGCAAAATCCTTTTGAACCCATTGAGGGTTAGACAGAGCAAAATATACATGTACCAATCATCTTGTGCTTCTGAACCTCAACTCCAACAAGATGAACTCACTCCAGGAAACATTACAGCAAGTTTTGATGGTGTATAAAATACTTAAACTGGAACATTCAGCGCGCGCACACACACACACACAGACACAACCCCCCCCCCCTCAGAAATGGGTAGCATAACCATGGGATAAACAGCAGCAGCTGTGAGCAGATCAAACCTCTGTCGCATTGTTTAATTTCCTTAGTCCACACCTACCTGAACCTATTTGACAGACTCTCCAAGACAATCTTATATAAGAAGCTAACAGAACCTCTATCCAGAATTGAGAAGCCTGTAATGTACTCTAGGCAAGTAGTCCACCTTGGCCATTCTTCTCTTTTAAATTTATGCAATCAGTTAATAACCGACCTTCCTGAGTTTCATACTGGGTTTAAAACTGTTCCCAGGGGGTCACCTGGGTGTTATCTAATGGTGGTTCCTAGTACAACAAATTGGGTCAGTGCTCCAAACCCCAAACACATCAGGCACTCACCCCCACCATGCACTCAGGAGTCCATAGGGAGCATACCCCTCAACCACAGCATAGACATGGTTATATTGTACCCCATCTTAACTGTAATACTTAATGAGAATATCAATTTAGAATAAGGGTTTAATAGAGATAACTTTTTTATAATGAAGTTTATGATAAACATTACTTAAACTGTCTAGTTCTATCCTCATTGTGATGACCCAAACTTCTTGGGGTCTATATCAAAATCTCAAAAGTTTACTTACCCGAACACCTAAACGCTGACACATATTCCGTGAACTGCAAATACATCGAACACCCTAAACTGCGAAATTCAAAAACTCGAAATGTCATAGTAGTCCCATCCCACTGCCCGCTACATACTACCTACACAAACAAACTAAATAAACCACATACATACACTAACCAAAACCCTACTTCTAACCCTACACTAAATCTTTCATATACCACCAATTATGCACTTAACCAGCACCCTAACCCTAAGGTCCACAACTATCGCACACTTACCTTAAAAAGCTATACCCAAACAAACTAAATAATGCACACACATACACTTAATAAAACCCTACTTCTAACTCTACACTAAATCTAACATACATTACCATCTATGCACTTACCTTAACCCGCAACCTAACCCTAAGGTCTGTAACTATCGCACACTTACGTTACGGAGCTATACTGCAGAAGAGCCAACCCATGACGAATCAATGTTTCGGATTTCGCGCTTCAGGACAATCGATGTTTTCACAGTTCGATGAAGACGTGTCAGCGTTTAGATGTTCGGGTAAGTAAACGTTCGAGTTTTTAATACAGACCCACTTCTTGCTAATCCAGGTTGATCAACTCCCCGACTATCTTCAATGGGGTTGCAGATACATAAACTTCAAGATCTGGGAGACCTGTACTGCCTTTTAAAAAATGAAGAGTGTGATGATCATAGCTCATTTTAGACTGTTCCTTAACCCAAGTAAAGTCCCTTAAGCAGGCCCTCATTTTTAACCAAAACTGAGTAGATGGCGACAGTGGGCTGCCTTGGGATGCAAACAGAATCAACGGAAGATGTACCATATGATTACATGATCCCCCTGAATCATATTCACAGAAAGTATTTTCCATCTATTGCAATATGCTGTAATCTTTGCTAAAATCATTCCAATTTGCTAAAATCATTCCAAATGTTGTATCTAAGGATGCATCCAGTGAGGCCCTCGGGTACAAATCTAAACATACTATTCAGTCTTCAACTTCTAGAAAAGGGGCATCTCTCTGTAGATTGCCTGGAGGGAACAAAGTTAATCTTAATCGTTTATGATTCACCTTGCAACCCACACAAAAGCCAAATCTGTCTATGTCTTCAAACAAAAGCAAAATCTATCTGTCTTCAAACAAAAGAAGCAGCTCTTTCTCTGTATTATCCAAACAGACCAGCAAATTGTCAGTGTAGAGGGACAACTTTTGCATAAAGGTACACTCAGTTAGGATGATTTCAGTTTTATTACTAAAGGTTTCAAATTGTAAGGCAAATAAGAGGTGAGAGAGGGCATTCTGAATGAAGAAAAACCCACAGAAGCTGTACTGCCCCAGAAACAGCCTACGATGAGAGAAGAGGAGGAGCCCACCCTGGAAGTAGTAAGAACAGCACTAAAGAAAACAAAGTCAGGGAAAGCAGCAGGCTCAGATGAGGTCGCAGCAGATATGATAAAGATGCTGGGTGAGACAGGGGAGAATTGGCTCCTGAGAGTAGTAATAGCAGTGTGGAGAGAAAGGCATATCCCAGATGACTGGAGAATAAACATACTTGTGCCAGTGTACAAGAACAAAGGGGACATCCACAACTGTGGGCAGTACAGAGGCATCAAACTCCTATCACACTGCATGAAAGTTCTGGAGAGGGTGACTGATAAACGAATATGCAGAGCAGCAGAATGTAAGATGGGAGATGAGCAGTTCGAATTCAGATCAGTATGCAGCACAATTGACCCGATGTTTGCGATGAGACAGATACTTAGAAAAAGTTAGAGTTGAGGAGAGAGAGTCGAATTGGGCATTCCTACACTTGGAGAAAGCATATGACAAGGTCCCAAGAAAGCTGATCTGGGCAGTACTGCGGTGGGTTGAAGTCCCAAAAACATTGGTAGAATTAGTGCAGACTATGTACAAGGACCCAATGACTCAAGTGCAAATAGTGTTTGACCTCACAGAGGGGTACCCAGTGGGAGTGAGAGTACACCAGGGTTCACCTCTGAACCCACTGCTGTTCATACTGGTGATGGACTACATTAACAAACAGGTCAGAGGGGACAGATCAACGAAGTTGCTGTATGTAGATGTGGCATTACAGGCAGACTCTGAGCTAGAAATTCAGGAAAGGATAGGAGAATGGAATGCTAAACTGAAGGCACATGGGATGAAACTAAGTACAGATAACATGGTAATAGCAGCAAACTGGGGAAATCAGAAGAAGCTGAGAACAGAGATAGAAGGGAAGATAGTGGAACAGGTAAACAGCTTCAAGTACCTGCGAGGGGTGATTGAGGAGAAAGGGAGTCTGAATGATGAGGTCAAAGCTAGAATCAGAGGGGTTGCAGCCAACTGGTATAGAGTGTCAGGTGTAGTCTATGACATAAGAATACCAAAGAAGCTGAAAAGTAAGGTGTACAAGACAGTGGTGCGACCAGTACTACTGTATGGTACAGAAAACGGGGCAGTAAAGGCAGAACAGTTGAAGAAGCTAGAGATGATGGAAATGAAGTGCCTGAGAAGGGTGGCAGGATGCACACTGTGGGACAGACGAAGAAATGAGGACGTAAGAGAAGAAGCTAAAGTAGCTCCAATTGTAGAAAAGATCAAAGAAAACAGAATACGGTGGTTTGGACACGTACAGAAAAGCAGAAGACAACCCGGTGAGGAAGATTTGGGATAGACAGGAACAAGGTAAGAGGAAGCGAGGACGTCCAGCAAAGAGGTGGATGGATTGTGTGAAAGAAGATATGAAACAGTCAGGAATGAGTGTTGAAGGCAGGAGTGTGGCACTGAATCGAGAGAGATGGCGACAGTTAACACGATACCCCGACCCCATACAGAAAAAATGGGAAAACAGGGAGGCTGATTATGAATGATGATGAGAGGGCACTCCCCACTTGGTACTTTAATGGATCAATACAGGAGATGAAAGAAATTAGTTCACCTTTAATCCACCTGGTGCACCACAATACATCTGGGATAATAAATCAAACATTTTAGGACAACCAAAACCCCCAGTACTTCCCACAAAACAGCCCATGGAACTCTATCAAATGCCTTTTCAGCATCCAAACTGGTTAACAAGAGGACGTTGATGGATGGAAGCATCTTATATTAATAGTAAAGCCCCAACAATGTTATCAAAAGTGGACCTTCCCTGAATCTTATCGAATCTTTGCCAGTCTATAATGGCCATAAATAACTTACAATCATGGTTTAAACAGAAATTTGCCAATAAACTAGGGTCCTTATCTGGCTTATAAAGCAAAACTAGAACAATAACTACTTGCTTACAATCAAAACCATAGCCACTTCATTTTTTGGATGGGGGAAGAAACATGTTCCACAGTACCCCATTGGTTAACAAACAGAAGTTATTTACAAATTTCCCCTTACATAGGTTCTTCGGTAAGTACTAGGCTAACTGCACTTGTGGGCCATTTAAAGCCTAGCCAATTTCTCTTCACGAGAATCACACCCTGTACCCCTTGTATATGAGGTAAATACTTTAAACATTATGCCAAACCTACATCCAAATAATTTTTTAGAGCACAAAAAATATGTTTTCATCTGGATTTTACTTGTTTAAAGTTTGTGAGTTTTTATTCGAATATATTTGTTCCTATGTTTTCAGAGAAATTTTACAAAGTATGTTTTTTTAAAAAGTGTTTACTTTAATTTTAATCAAGTTTAATTGATTCAGTATGTATAAAAGGTGTGTTTTTGGTTTTAGCCTTTCATCTGATAAAGTCATAGGTGTTTCCTGGATGAAAACGCTTTTTTACGGAGTGTGTGGCATTAATATTACTATTATCTGACTTTCGTTGGTGATACAATAAAGGTGTCGATCCCTAGTGTGATGCCCTTCTTTCAGTCCGGTTATTTGCTTTGGATTATGCCAAATCTGTTACACACCACTTGTATATATCTCCTCAGGAAAGCCATCTGTTCTTGGGGTCTTCCCAAAAGGCAAACCCTTTAATGTATTTGAGACTTGCCTCTCTGTCATAGAGGACACATACAGTTCCAACTCCATTGGCTGCAGGTTACAATATTGATTCCAGATAGCTTCTTCAGTCCTTCTCTGAGAATAATACTTCAGCCTTCCTCAGAATACAAAACTGAATAATACTTTACAAATACTGCCAAAGTGTCGTGTGGAGACAAACATCCCACTGCTCAGATCCCTCAACTTGCAAATAATTCACTCTGCATCTTACTTTCACAGGCAGAGGGCAAAGTACTTGTTATTATATGAAGAAGATTCAGATAAGTGCTCTCTTGGCTTGCTCAGCTTTGTATGCTAAGAAGTTAATGACTATCTCTGGTATCCTGCAGCCCACCACGGCTCCATGCTACACCCTGACACACATGCTTTTGTACATCTAAAAGCTCTGCTTGGAGAGGCTTTATTTTTTTCCCTAAAGTTAATATGGAATGCAGCAGTATAAGTTTGTAACCCAACTACCAGCAAACATTTAAAAGATTCTGTTCAACTACTATCCCATTGTATTCCTGATTATGTAACCCTTTCCAACTAGAGAAACCATATTACATAGCCAATGAAGGCAGCACCATTACAACTAGACAAGTTAACTTTCCAATGTTTTTTTTTTCTTTTTTGACCCCAGAGAGACTTAATGAATCTAAGAAAAGCATAATCTGAAAGAATGGGGTGCCATAAACACAGCATCATTCAGATAACCATGTTCTTTAGTAATCAATAGTTTTCCTATTCTTGAAAAGGTATCGGAACATGGAGAGTTGTATGTGTAAATGTGCAGATCTACTTCATATCATCACATACCAAATCAGTGAAGCACAGAATGTAAAGACCAAAACGCCAAAGTATCCCATCAGTGAAACCTTTCAATGCCAAACGTTCACAATACTGAAAACACCACTACGCATGCCCCAACATAAAAATTTACAAATATGAGAAAACAATTCAAAATAACCATTAAACCGACTATTATACACTTCATAATGTTTTTTGTAGGGGGACTGTGCCTCCTTGCAACCCCCCCCCAAAACTTATATATACCAACTCCGAGATTGCACTACAGTGGGGAAAAGGCCAAATGTCCTGATCCTCACTGTACCATGATCTCCACCAACAATCCTTGCAACAGGTAAATTATCGTAAAAACTTAAAACCTATAATTTACCTGTTTTTGCAGCTCTGAGCGAATTTACACTATCACGGCAGTTAGGCCGGCGTATGAGTAGTAGTATTTCAGTGTTCCAAACTTTCAGCATTGTGACGTTTTGCTGATTAGACAGTTCAGCGTTTTGGTCTCAATGTTCTGTGGTTCGCTGATTTGGTATATGATGATTTGAAGGGAATCCAAATGGACTGGGGCAACTTTAGAATTTTGTGTACATCCACCGTGCCAAATATGATAACATATTTACTAAGAAATTTCCTGTAAGAGACAAGTCTCTTGCTTTTGGACCTGCAGATACCTCTCAAACTGAAAGCAAATCTTTCACCCCAAAGTCATAACTCCTCCTCACATGCCAGCCAGGTTCTTAATGAGAGTAAAGACCTTGGTGGTAAATAAATGTTGACAGGAATCAGCAAAAACTGCCCATAGCACAGACGTTCACCATCACAAATCTACCTTCATCTAAAACAATATCTTATGCATGAAATGAAATATTCCTCCTCCATGCTGTAGTCCCCCCTTCTATGTCACTTAGGCAAGGAGGAGAAATATCTGTTACAATATAATCTTTGCATAATTTTCAGATGTGCAGGATCTGATAAATGATTTTCTGCAAAAGCAAAAACTGTGATCTGTAGCTATAAATGGAACAAAAAAAATCCTACATCTATTGGTCCTACCAATAATTTTGTTAACATTTCAAACCATTAACTGCAGGATAATCGTCCTGTAGAAACTAAAGAGCGTCTATGCCTGAATTTATCCCCTGGTCTCTCCCAAAAATTAAGAGATAACATTGTGAGAGCAGGATAAAGCCAATCTCAATAAGACCTCGATTCACATTTATATCACCTATATTGATGTCAGCAGTATATAGCCAAAAAAAAAACAATGAACTCTCATTCTTAATTCCAGAAAGAAGAAAAAATATTTGCATTGATTATATATAACACAATAAAACAAAGAGACCAGGCAAAAGACAACTAACCACTATTAGAAATGAAGATGAAAAACACTTCAACATTGTTTGCAAACATAATCTGCATGATAAAAAGATGTATATTCCCCTTCTCCCATCCCTCTATAGTATTAATAAACATATCCTTTTATGTATGACGGCTAATATTAAAGAATACTACAGGCGTTAATGCCCTTCGTTACAGTCCACTAAATGAAAAGCCAGCACTTTCAGATAATGCATTAACAAACAATCCAAGTCTATGTTGGAAACCAAAGCCTACCGGTTAATTATCATAGTCTTCTGTACAGTACAGTTGTGTACACTTACCATAAATGTAGATGTTCGAGTGTCTTCACTGTTGCAGTCATCACTGTAGGGTTCTTCCTGCCAGCAGGCAGCCCTCGGTCGGCTCCCTGACGTCAGAGCGCCAGGAGTACAAAGCTGCCAGCCGACGCCATGTTCTCCAGTTTTTCTTGCCCCAGATGTCAGGTGCCCAAAAGTGAAAGCTAATAGTAAGACAGAAAAGTAACATACAACAAACCCCATACCCTGTAGCAAATACACCTCAGAAGAAGGGTGAAGTAGGAAACCATAGTAATAAAAGTATAAGAGGGGACAGGAGGGTGGGTAACCAAGACTGCAACAGTGAAGACACTCTAACATCTACATTTATGGTAAGTGTACACAACTGTACTATGTTCATCGTGTTTCACTGTTGCAGTCATTACTGTAGGGTTGAATCCCAAAGCTGAGATAAAGGGTGGTGGTTATAGAGTAGAAGAGGTGGCTAGAAGGCCCTGCAAGACTGCAGAAGCAAAGCCTACCCTAGACTTAGAATAAAGAGGGACATTATAGTGCTTAGAGAAAGTATGCACTGAACTCCAAGTTGCAGCTTCCAAAATATCTTTGGTAGGTACTCCCCTGAGAAAGGCAGCTGAAGTAGCAGCAGCTCTGGTAGAGCGAGTCCTAATTTTTCCTGGGATTTGCTTTCCATGATGAGAGTAACAAAATCTGACTCCATGAGCAATCCATTTAGAAATTGTCTGTTTTGAAATAGCTTTGCCTTGGGAATTTGCTGAATAAGAAACAATTGCTCTGTTTTCCTGATATCCTTGGTTCTGTCCAGGTAAAAACGAAGCTGCCTGTGCACGTCCAAGGAATGCAAGATCCTTTCACCCTTATTTTGTGGATTAGTGAAAAAAGTTGGCAGGTGAATAGTTTGATTTAAAGCCACTTTAGAAACCACTTTAGGCATGAAAGTAGGATTAGTCCTTAAAGAGACCCTGTCTTGATGAAAAAATAATAAGGTTCCACAGCCATGAGAGCTTGTAACTCCGAGACTCTCCTGGCAGAAGTCAAAGCCAGTAGGATAGCTGTCTTCCATGATAAAAACTTAATATCAGATGTGGCAGCAGGCTCAAAAGGAGGCAGAGTAAGTTTTTCCAGAACATAGTTGAGGTCCCAGGCAGGCATGGGTGGTGTCCTAGGGGGCCTTAAATTCTTTGCTCCTCTGAGATATTGTTTCAGAAGTGGATGCGAAAAGATTGGAGGATCTGTATTGTAATGTGCAGAGATAGCTGAGGCATGTATTTTTATGGAGGAGAAGGATAAACCCTTATGTAACATGTCTGTCAGGTAATGTAAAATCAATGGAATATTAGGAATGAGAGGATCCGAATTCTGAGCATGCATCCAGGTGCAAAATTTCTTCCATTTACCTGCATAAGATTTTCTAGTGCTAGGCCGCCTGGCTTCTAAGAGGACATCCATGACCTGTTTGGGAAGGTTAGGATTAATCATAGACCCTGAATACGCCAGGCTGCCAGGCTGAGAGTTTTGATATGAGAGTGCAGTACCTGGCCCTGGTGTTGGGACAAAAGATTTGCAATCTGAGGTAAAAACCAAGCAGGCTCCTGGGGTAGATTCATCAGTGTTGAGTACCAAAATTGACGAGGCCAATTTGGGGCCAGTAAAATAAATCATCTTGGGTTTGTCCTGCTTTATCTTTAATAACACCCGTGGAAGAAGAGGTAGAGGAGGAAAGGCATACCCCGAGAGGTTCCTCCAACTGAATGAGAGAGCATCCACTTTCCATGCTAGTTTGTGATATGTCCTTGTGAAAAAAAATCTGTAACTGGTAGTTGAGGGGGGATGCAAATAGATCTATGTCCGGGCAGCCCCAGGCTTCTGTAATCATCTTGAATATTTGGGTGTCTAGCATCCACTCGTGTGGGCCTGACAGGTTCCTGCTCAGGCTGTCTGCCAGAATATTTTGTTTTCCTGGAAGGAACTGAGCTTGTAGGTCCACTTTGCAAGCTATGGCTGTGTTCCATAGAGTCATGGCTAGTCTGCAAAGGGGGTAGGAGTGTGAACCCCCTTGCTTGTTGATGTACCACATAACTGTGGTGTTGTCTGTCCGTATCAGCAGCTGTCCCGGCTGTAGAAGATCCCTGAAAGCCAAGAGAGCATTCTGTACAGTTAACATCTCTTAAATTGATATGTAGGTGCTTCTGATCCTCTGTCCAAAAACCTTGCAGGCCTTTCCCCTGCAAGTGGGCTCCCCATGCGTAATCCGAGGCGTCCGTGGTTAACACTTGGTTGGCTGGAGGTAGACTGAAGGCTTTCCCTTTGTTTTGAAGACATGCCATGGCCCACCAATGGGATTCCTTTTGTAGGCAAGGCAAGACAGCAATCTGTGTGTCTAGACTGTGGCAATGCTGGGACCATACACTTTTTAGGTACCATTGTATTTTTCTCATATGCAGTCTTGCATATGGTAAGAGAAGGATGCAGGAGGCCATGTAACCCAAAGCCTGCAGGAATTTCCTTGCAGTTAGCTGAGACATTAACACCAGGGTTTTGAAAGTTGAAGCCAGCTGAAGTTGTTTTTCGGATGTCAGGAATGCCACTTGGGTTGTTGTGTTTAGAAGAGCACCCAGAAAAGTTATATGTTGTGTGGGTGTCAAATTTAACTTCATGTTCACAGTGAATCCCAGGTACTTGAGTAGATTTTGAACAAATTCCAGGTGCTGGAGTATGACATCCTTGCTGTCTGCTTGAATAAGGCAGTCGTCCAGATAAGGGTAAATTTGAATTCCCTTGAGTCTGCAGTAAGCTATTACTGGTGCCAGGCACTTGGTGAAGACCCTGGGCGCAGTAGGCAAGCCAAAGGGCAGCGCAGAGGATTGGTAATGTTTCAAGCCAGCCTTGAACCTCAGGTATTTTCTGCACTCTTGTCTGATGGGGATGTGTAGGTAAGCCTTCTTTAAATCCAATGTCACCATTCATGCATTTTTGCTCCGCATTGGCAGGAGCTGCTGTAGAGTAAGCATCTTGAACTTTGGTATCTCCAGGAAAGTATTTAATACCGACAGATCCAGGATGGGTCTCCAGGAATTTTGTTTTCTGGGAACTAGAAAGAGCCTTGAGTAAAAGCCTTGTCCCGTCTCTGTTTGTGGAACCAGTTCTATGGCCCTCATAGCCATGAGGGATCCCACCTGGTTTAATGCCTCTGCCCATTGGTGTTTTGGTAGGTCTGGCCATCCGTTTGGTCTTGGCAAGGTATGAAAATGGAATTTGTAACCTCTTGAAACTGCATCCAGAACCCACTTGTCTTGGGTTATGCAAGTCCAATTTTGGTGAAAAAGAGAGTTTTCCTCCTAGAGGGGCTTCCAGGAGAGAGGTTCCTGGAGCCATGCAGGGGGAGTCATTGAGCCTGTTTTCTGTAAGATTGAGGCCTGTCCTCTCCACCCCTGGGGGTGGAAGCACTCCATTGTCTAGGTCAGTAAGAGGTCTGTGATTGGGCCCTCCCTCTGGAGTGCCTATATCTACCCCTCTGAGGCCTGTCCAAGCTGGGAAAGGACCAATTTCTGCTAAATCTTGGGGGTTGAACTTGTAAGAAATCCTTAACCGTTTGCATGGATTTTGCCTTATCCTCCATTTTCTTTATCACCTTTTCAGCCTTAGAGCCAAACAAAACATTACGCTGAACAGGAGCATCCAGTAACTTTGCTTTGACTTGATTAGGCAAGTTTTGTTCCTTTAACCAAGCATGTCTTCTAATGACTGTGCCAGTGGCAGCTGCCCTGCATGACGCCTCCAAGGCATCAAAACCACAGTGTAAGGCATGCTTCCCCACCTGCTCAATAGCATGTAGCAAATCGTGTAATTCCTTATTATCTGCACAAGCAGAAATGGTACCTAGCTTTTGTTTCATAACAGACAGCAGAAATTGCTGATATTTTAGCATATGAAATTGACAATTTAAAGCCCTAATGGATAAAGTAGCAGAAGTGTACACTTTTTTGCCCCATCTCTCCAAAGCTCTAGAATCCTTATCTGATGGAATAGGGTTTTTAGCAGAGGTGGCCTTAACACCCTTAGGACCCCGAGAAATGGTTTCTGGATCAGCAGCAGGATTTTTATAAAGAAACTGGTGGGAGTCAGGGACCCTGTAATATCTGTCAGGCTTTGCAGGAGCTGGAGGAAAGGAGTCAGGAGTTAAATTAGCCTCAGAAAAAACATCATCCACAATATCCAAAATAGGAGGAATAGCCAGGAGTCTGTGTTGGGGAAGAAGAAGGAAATCCCTAAGCCTTCTCTTAGATTCAGAGTACTCCTGTCCTTCCCAGTGAAAATGTTCCCTCATGTCATGTAACGTTTCCCCAAAAGAAAAATCCTCAGGGGGAGAAGCTGATGGAATGGATTCCTCAGCATCAGAATCCTCATAAGGAGGGAAAGTATATTCCTGTTCAGAGGAAGACACTGAAGAAATAGATGCCTGATCAGAGGATTCATAATCCAATTCTTGCCTTGGCCTTTTGTCTGGAGGGGGATGTGAACCCCTAATCATAGTTAGTAAGTCCTCCGCCATTTTATGCATTTGTTTCTGAGACTTGGGTCCCGGATCAGAGGCGGCCTGGGCCTGAGTCTTTGATTTAGGAGTCTTCACCTTTGTCTTTGCCTTTATTTGAAGCTGTGTAGGCCTGAAAACCCCCTCAGAAGCCAGTACCTGCACAGCGGCTCCGGATCCATCCGAGGGAGCATTGTCCGAAGGTCCTGCAGCTGTAGTACTCAAAGGCCTAGTTGGCTCCTCGTGGGAGTCAGTTTCGGCAATCGGTTCTGTAATGGTCGACGACAGGGGCTGCGAAAGTGCCTCACTGACGACGGCCGAACCTGTAGCTGGCTCTACTTGTAAATCGTCATCTGATTTGGACCTCGGAGGCCTGTCCTTATCCTTGCATCATTTGTGAACTCCAGTAGTCAGAAGCGAGTCCGACGACATATTGTAATTAAATCGCCTGCCAAAGTAGTGAAAAGGAAAATCGTATCTCCGCTTAATAGTACGTTGGTTAAATCTAGCACAAAACCGACAACTAGCTACGTTGTGGTCATGGCCTAAACAAGGAATACAGTAAGAGTGGAAATCCTTATGAGGTATTTTCTTCCCACAAGAAATACAATTAACATTTTCTGACATCAGACTGGAGCAAGAAAAAAGTTTCCCCAACGGGGTATTTAGCTTTGAGAAGAAGAAAGTCTTCGGAATGAAGCACGGAAAATATCAGGAGTCAGCTGACCGGCACTTGCGAGCTGCTTCCACCGCATGGCAAGAAAGACTGGAGAACATGGTGTCGGCTGGCAGCTTTGTACTCCTAGCGCTCTGACGTCAGGGAGCATGACTGAACAGCCGACGCCTGACCCAGACTTTGGGATTCTGGCCGACCGAGGGCTGCCTGCCAGCAGGAAGAACCCTACAGTGATGACTCCAACAGTGAAACACGATGAACATCTGCACAACTGCCTTGTGTGCTTCTTTTTGTTGTCTAAAAGGTGCTTACAAAATACAGGAAAGGGATCAACCAGTTTTACGAGCAGAAAGCCTCCTGTTAGTCTCTACAGACTTTTGCCTATTTGATGGCTTTCTGCCAGGCTCCTAGGCACCAGAAGTTGGCGAATGCATACATTTTTACCTTGTGTCCTCTGGAGAAGTAAATGATAGCATCCCTCTGCAGAATCAGCTTAAGATTAACCATATACAGCAGTTTATCCCTCTGACCACCGAGCCTTAACTTCATGGAGGCTGAAATTTTGCCCTCCGTGCCTATATACTCACAGAATTGCCAACCCTTAACTGCTTTCCCGGCAGCCAGAGCTTTCCCAAAACTTTTTTCTTCTTTGCATGGCAGAGAAAGCAAGGTAAATATGTCTTGGGAACCTCTGGGCCATACTAGAAGGCCAGAATACTCAAAAGAGCATGTTCCAAGAGAAGTTCTTCAGAGAGAATGCTGGATCATTCAGACAGTTTAGAATTTACAAAGCCAACACATTCAGCCCATTCCAGTCTCTCAGGAATTCCTATCATCCTCCAGTTCCTTCACCAGCTTCTAATTCCACAAGTTTGTCTTCTAGCATCTCAGGTTTGGCTTCAGTATATTCCAAATGCTGTAGCAAGTCTTTTATATATCTTGGTCATGTGGAGACAACTGACCAGAGTGTTCTGATACTGCATTTTCTTTGATTTTATCATCTGATTAGGAGATATAAGAGTGGTGTTGATTTTATAGAGGTCCTTCATTGGGAAATCCAGCTTTTATCTCTCTACTGTCAGCTCTCTCATGCTGTCTTTCCCTGCTTGTCTTTAGAGTAGAACATGCTTCTGGGCCTCTGGGGGGACACAGAACGCCTCTTACTCTGACATCTACAGCACCTGGACATTCAAACTTCAAAACCCAACAATAACACACGGTCATTTTCTACAGCTGCTGAGATTACCATCCACCATTAAATTATTTTTTTCTTCCCTTCTGCCACTTTGACAAGCTGTCCCAGTGCTCCAATTACTTCACTGTGTCTAACAGGACTCCAATCATCCTGTCCTAATGCCTGAAGTTTTAAGCTGGGGAAGGCAGGATTCCTAAGGGCATGCTGGGGGGTGTTATCATCCATCTTTTGGCTGGGGGCTCCGTTTATGACCTACCCTGTTTCCCCACTCTCCTGGCTCTATAGGTATGACCTGAGGGGTGGGCATGTAATGGGGATGTGCAGCATATTGCCCCTTCTCTGATGCAGCTCAGCCTTGTCTCACTCTATTCCACCTTTGTGGAGTGGCATTCCCATCCTCCAACAGAGATCATCATAGGAGACTCTCACAGAACCACTCTCCTGTCCAAGATGGTAAAGCCCATTTCTCCCTGGCATTCCGTTAGATGCCCAAGTTGGTACTTGAACCCAGGTCTCCTAGACTGTGGTCGGGGCTTTATGCCATTGGAGCAGCATAAATGAAATAATTTAATAAGTGGGGGAAGGGGTTAGCACGCAACCTCAGAACCACATGATTTATATAATTCTGCTCCAACTGGAAGTCTCGAGTTTTGGTCTTTCTTTTCTTAATTTGGGAACTTGTAATTATGGGTGTCAGAATTAGAAAATGGAGTCAACTAACCAGATAAGCCTGAGGTAAGTTCTTCTCAGGAAAAATTACAGCTATCAACGTATAAACATAAGAAGGACAAAAAGAATAAAAAAAGTGTTTGCCTTACTCTTCTCCAACAAGCAAAGTAAAAGTCTTCCTGCAAAAGAAAATTCAGTAAGTGAAGCAGTGATAGAGATGAAGCAAAAGGATACAAAGTGCAGAAAAAAATATTGTTGTGGAACTTGTGCCTCTTGTGTAAGGAAGCATAGTCAAGCATACAGCAACTGTAGAAGTCTAATGCTGGGCTGGAGACACTACCACAATAGTCTTAAATGCAGAATGAAGACACAAAGTTGTGTTCTAAGCTGAAAATGAGAAAGCCTAACAGAAAATTGTTGCCTGAATTAATTCAATGGCAGTCACAAACAATTTCTGCTATCCAGTACTAAGAGAAAGATCGAATGGTAGTGACCTACGATAAAGGCATGCTACCAACAGTATTTGATTTTGGACATCATGCCCAAGATAAGTTCTACTATGCACTTAATAAACTTCCCAAAAAGAAAGAATATTTAACAGGGGAAAAAAGCATCCAAATAAACCTGAAATCCAGATTAGCAAACACAATAATCTACATCAATTTATACTTTCTTTAACAGAAGAATTGTAATGTTGAGACAGTGCTCAAAGAGATGCTTAGGCCAGTCTGAAAGTAACTGAGCAGAAAAATGCACTGGAACCATAAAGGCCAGATCCATGAATATCTTACCCACGTATTAGTGCTTGGAAGCTTTGTCAATGTTCCAAGTGAAACCCTGCTTTTGCATTACACATTCAGAAGCTCAAACCATGGAAATTATCAAGGGGAAAGGCAACATTCTGAGATCCCAAGAGAATGGCCGACATGAAGACATTATTAATGTCTGTTCTCAGCAAATGAAAAGAAATGTAAGTGAAAGAATTTCATCAACCCCTATATCACTAGGTGGGTTGCAAACTGGCTCACAGATAGAACCCACAGTGTGAAAGTAGCTGACTCCAAGTCAGACTGACGATCAGTCACGAGTGGAGCCCCACAGGGTTCAGTCCTGGGTCCTTCTCCTGTTTGGTATCTACTTCTCTGAAATCCAGGTCAACATGAAGGGACTCTGGCTGACAAAGTTTGCAGACAATTGTAAGTTGGGAGCCATTACTAACTCCCAAAGTGATGTTGACATCCTACAGAAAGGCCTCACTGAGACCAACGACTGGTGTCAGAACCATGGCCTTAAGCTCAATGCCAAAAAATGCGTTGTCATCCCTTTTTGGAAAAAAAATGGTTCCGATTACCACATCAATGGTAGTCCACTGAACACAGAAGGTGTTAAAGAGATCTGGGAACACAGGTTGACAGGATCCTCTCTTTTGACCACCACATTGCCACTGTGGTTAGAAAGTCCTTCTATGTGGCACATCTCATTACTAAGGGTTTTGCTTCCAGGGAGAAAGAGGTCATTGTCTCCCTCTACTCTTCCCTCATTAGGCCAATCATCGAGTACAATGCCCCATTTGGCATGTACCTCAGTAGACACCTGCAACAACTGGAGAAGCTGCAACAGTACCTCACAAAGAGGATCCAAGGCCTTAAACACTTGTCCTATATGGACAGACTCAAAAAACTCCAACTACTTTCTGTCTCATATTGCTTACTTAGAGGCAATCTTTGCTTGACTTACAAAGCCATGTCTGACCTAGCTCTGTTAGAAATGTTATATCTAAAGAAATCCCAATCCCTCCGCACCACATGCTCCAGAGACCTCAACCTCATTACCACAATCAACAGAACAAGTTGGAGGGACAGGTTCATAATCCAGGGACTGCCCATGCTATGGAGTAGACTTCCCATACATGTCAAACAGAGCACCTCACTGGCCCTCTTCAAGAGAAATCTTGGTAAGTGGATGGGAAATAAAATTCACCCCGGGGATCACTCCAGTAGCTCTACTCGACAGAGGCTCTGGGAATTAAGGTCGGGTGGCATGATGCCAGGGTAATCCTATGGGCTAGGCTTGTAGGCTCCAGGGCCATTAGCCTAGTACACACCTATGAACCTATGTTATGTGGTTCATATTGTACTTTTTGACTGATTAAAAAATGATCAACTGTCATTTTCAGACTGGACCTTGGTGGGTGGGGTGGAGGTGTGTGTGTGTGTGTGTGTGTGTGTGTGTGTGTATATATATATATATATATATATATATATATATATATATATATATATACACACACACACACACACACACATATACACACACATTTTATATATATATATATATATATATATATATATATATATTTGCATATGTGCCACTAATAAGAGAAACACCCATTGTTGACTGGCAGAATGCGGACGTCAAAAAGATGAAAACTACAAAGGCAACAAGCCAGTATACATGAGTAAGAAGCATCCTTGGAACAAGCAATCTTTCACTTTTTTAAAAAATAAAATTAAACTTTGCTTTTTGCAGGGGGGGGCTGCACCCCCACCCCCTGTTAATTATATCTACTAACTCCATCACCACACAAACATGGGGTAAAAGCAAATTTCCCAATCCCGATATACCTGCAAACTCGCACACCTACGGATCAGCTGTCTAGTCGATTATATGGAGTCAGAGAAGGCTGCTATCAACCTTACATTCATTTGACTGGGTCACTAACACACATATACTTGTGTGTGTGTGTGTGTGTGTGTGTGTGTGTGTGTGTGTGTGTGTGTGTGTGTGTGTGTGTGTGTGTGTGTGTGTGTGTGGGGGGGGGTTCATGTATGTACATCTGTTTTAACATAACACAATGTGAACCATGCTATCTCTGGGTTATGAACCTGTCCCTCCAACTTGTTCTGATGATTGTAACATATGTATTATTTATTTATTTATTGACATTTGTTGATCAGGAAAGTCCACTGGGTCCGAAAACCCATTTTCAGTGGAGACCTGGGGAGAAAAGCTCAACACAAAAACAGAAATTTTAACTAATACAAGTACAGATTTTACAAATTTACAAAAAATGGCATAAAAGTAGCATATTACAATACATGTGAAGCTGCTTAGACATATTACAGTAGAAACTGAAGAATGCATTTAGTACAATAATAAAAAGTAAAGAAGCAATATATAAGACGGAGATTCAGATTATTATGCAATATGGTATATGATTTATGATGTGTTCCATGTGTTATGTTATGTTCAATGCATTAAGTAAGGGACAGGTTTAAAGTGGTTTGTTAGTTCTGCAGGGGCAGGAAGGGTTGTTTAGGTACTGGCTTTTTAGTGCTGACTTAAAGGTTTTTAAACATTCAATTTGAGATATGTGGGAAGGTAAAGTATTCCATAGTTTGGCAATACTATGGGAGTATAGACATTATCCAGCTCTTTTGTTGGGTTTGGTAACATTTAAAAGCTGTCTGTTGGGGGATCTGAAGGTTCAGGTTGGAATATAAGTTTGTAGGATGGAGTGGAGTGCTGGGCAGATGTTAGGTTTAAAGATTAGTTTGTGTATTAGAGTTAGTTGGGTATATCTGAGGTGGAAGGAAAATTCGAGCCAATTCAATTCTGAAATTGCATGGCAATGGTGTGTGCGGTTTGGTTTTCCTGAGGCAAATTTAGCTATTTTACAATAGCAGGATTGCAGTTTCATGCTAAGAGATGATTGAAGGTTAGTAAAAATGGCACTTGTATACAGAAAAGAAGGGATTAGTAGGGTATTGGTCAGTTTTGTTTTGGTAAGGCTGTCTAAGTAGAGCTTGCAGTGATAAAGTTTGCCTAGTTTATTTTTATTGTATTTAGAATATGTGGCTCAAAAGTGAGTTTATTGTTGATTGTTATGCCTAGTAGTGTAGCCATCTTTACAATTTCGATTTCTGTGTTATTTTGTGAAAAGATTTTGAAGTCAATATCTGGTGGCATTGTTGAGAAAAGTAGTGGTTTGGTCTTTTTGGGGTTTAACAGTAGTTGTGCACCAGGTTTCTAAGGCTGGGAATGTCTTTTGTGTAATTGTGAGGACATTGGAGAAATTATTGGAGGTTGAATCATTGGCACATTGGATAAGTTTACCTTGTTGGGAAGCTTTGTGAAGATCATTGATCAACATATTGAAGAGCAGGGGACCTAGAATGGACCCTTGTGGCACTCCTATATTATTTACTGGACATTCTGACTGTTCATTTTGCCATTTGACTGTTCCCTATTGTTTAGGTAGGAGAACCATGTAAGGGAGTTACGGGAGCATCCTAGCTTTGCTAGTTGGTTTAACAGTTTGGTATGTGATACTGTGTCGAAAGCCTTTGACAGATCCAGTAAGATTGATGAAGCAGGGTGACCAGCATCAATGGCTTTGTTTACAGTATCAGTGAAAGAGAGAAAGGCAGTGATAGTGCTGTGAGCAGGTCAGAAATCATGTTGGGTGGGAGCAAAAAAGTCATTTTCAGAGGGGTATTTAAGTAGCTGTATCTGTATGCATTTTTCTACATATATACATTGGAACAATTTTTAACATAGTGCAACATGAAACAGAGACAGAAATGAACAAAAGCAACAGCATATAATTTTCCAGATGCTTCCATGTACACAAACAACAATGAACAGACAGATTAAATCAGAAATAACAATGCATATTCATTTAGAGCAACACAGGTATCATAAGAGTGCCGAGACAGTAGATAACTCGGACACAAAGGTCAGCTGGAGACAGAAAATCCATTTTTGGTTGTGACACTAATGCAACAAGGTAGTAACTTGCTACCTATATAGGTTAATGTCTCCGAAGATAATGTGGTGATTTCTATGACAGACTGTGGGACAACACAGGAAATCGGGATCAAGTGCTTCTTGTGCGGGTAGGGTGAAGCTTGCACAGAACACATATACGGGATTTCAGGAGAATGCCATTGGGATAGGGGATTCCTTAATAATCTGTCCCATGGGGGAGAGGATAAATCAAGGTTCAAGGCATTTCCTCCCTCGTTACATACACAAGTAACTGTTTCATGGAAAAAGGAATGGACCATATACCATTCTCTAAGGGAGTCTGAGAGCCTCAGATCATCTGAGTTAGCTGTAGGTTGTTAAGGACTCCTCTGCTGATCTCATAGACAATGGCCTCAAGGTCCTCACAACTCACAAGATCCTGAATGAAATGAACTTCTCCCACTACTTCCAGAAGTTTATGCAAACTCTCAAATGCAGGTCAGTGCACAATGTGTGTTATGTCAAGTGAAATGGATTTGGAACCTGGAAGTGCCTCTGTCAAGGGCAGCACAAGGGTGACAGCACCCTAAAAAAGGCTTGGCACTGGCATTGGACCATATTCCCCAAAGATAAAGTCATGCATACATGCTTCAAGTTTTGACTACCTACTTAAAATAGGAGGCAGGGCGTTAGTCTTCTCCAGGCCTCACACAATCTGTAAAAGCAGAGGATGGGCACAGCCCTCATTTGTTCATATTGATCGCCTGTTGGAACCAGGATGACATTTTAATAACCTCCAAGAAGGGTGGGGTATGCTGTGGCTTACCTTCAGAGCTTTGGTCCATTTGACAGTGCTATGGCTGAGGCCTAAGCCTGCCTGCAGGGGCCTCATATTGATCTCTACATGAGGAACGTACAACCACTGTCATCTTCCTGGTAGCACTGTAGGCCATGAGGTTCTTCCTCTGATATCTGTGGGTGGAAGCACCGAACCACTCAGTGTTATGGCAATGCTTTATGTTGTGACCCTCATGAAGGCAATAAATGCAGGTCATGAGTTGTAAACTTGATGGCAGCAGTTCATAGTGACACTTGGAAGATTTGCTTCTCAGCATGAAATGTAAGAAATTTTACACTAATGTGTTACACTGGAGAAAAGAACTGGCAGGCATAGGATCCATTGCAAGATTAAGGAGTTGAAGTGCAATATCAGAGCATGTTCACAGGTTCATAGGTAGGTACTAGGCTATTGGCCCTAAGGCCTATATAAGCACAGCCAAAAAGGTACCCTGGCTTTCGCTACCCAAGAAAATTATTTTCCTGTGCCCCTGTCGAGCAAAGCCACAGAGGTGATCCCCGGGGTGAATTTCTCGTTTGCTATCCAAGCAAAGATTTTTCTTGAAGAGTGCTAATGAGGAGCTTTGTTTGATACAGATAGGTAGTTTGTTCCAGAGTATGGGAAGTCTCTGGGACAGGAATCTATCCCTCCAGCATGTTCTGTTTACTGTGATGACTAGGTTTAGGTCCCTAGAGCATGTAGCTTGGAGGGATTGGGATTTCTTTAAGTAGAGCATGTCCAACAGCTCTGGGTCTGACAAAGCTTTGTATGTTAGGCAGAAATTGCCTCTGAGTAGGCGATATGCGATGGAGTAAAGCTGGTGTTTTTTGAGATGGTCTGCATAGGGCATCTGTTTGAGGCCGGTAATCCTCTTTGTGAGGTATTTCTGTGGCCTTTCCAGCTGTTTTAGATGTCTTGTGAGGTACATACCAAAAGGGGCATTGTACTCTATAATGGGTATAATGAGTGCCGAGAAGAGGGGAACAATGACCTCTTTTTTCCTGGATGAGAAACCTTTTGTGATAAGGTGTTCCACGTAGAAGGAATTCCTGACTACTGTGACAATGTGATTATCAAAGGAGAGACTACTGTCCACCTGTGTCTCAAGGTCTCTTTTCACACTTTCGGTGTTAAGTAGACTACCACCTATGTGATAGCTCATGGGTACAGAGTTTTTAACAAAGGGGATGACAATGCACTTTTTGGCATTGAGCTTGAGGCCATGGCTTTGACACCAGGCATCTGTCTCAGTGAGGCCCTTTTGCAGGATGTCCACATTTTTAGGAGTTTCGATTATGGCTCCTAGTTTGCAGTCATCTGCAAACTTTGTTAGCCAAAGACCTTCTGTATTAGCCTGTACTTGAGAAAAGTAGATACCAAACGGGAGAGGACCCAGGACTGAACCCTGTGGTACTCCACTTGTCACTGGTCTGAAGTTGGATTTGGAGTCTGCTACTTTCACAATGTGGGTTCTGTCAGTAAGCCAGTTGGCAACCCATAGGTTCATACTAGGCTATCTGCCCTAGGGCATTTATAAGCTTAGCCAGAGTGTGTTTGGCTTTTGCCACCCATTTTAAATTCATTTTGCTATGCCCTTTTTCGAGGTTAGTATACTGTGCCTCTGTCTAACAGTGACACAGAAGTGATACCCGGGATAAACCTACTATCTCCCATCCACTCATCAAGATTCCTCTTGAGAGTCAATGAGGGACTCTGCTTAACCTGGACTGGGATTTTATTCCAGAGTGAAGGGAGCCTCTGGGTTATGAATCTGTCCCTCCAGCATGTCCTATTTATTTCAGTGCTGAGGTTCAAGTCTCTCGAGTGTGTAGCTTGATGGGATTTGGATTTTCTGAGGTGCAGCATGTCCATTAATTCCGGGTTGGACATGGCTTTATATGTCAGGCACAGATCGCCTCTGAGCAGGCGGTATGCCACTGAGTAGAGCTGGAGTTTCTTTAACCGGGCAGCATATGGCATCTGTTTGAGCCCTTTGATCCTCTTGGTGAGGTACTTTTGGGGTCTTTCCAGTTGCTGCAGGTGTCTGGTAAGGTATTGTGACATAGGGATTTATACCTAGTTTAGGGAGTTTATCTATAATTCCAGAGTGGGGGATGGTGTCAAAAGCCTTGGCGAGATCTAGATAGGCTGTGTGAACCACCTTACCCTCGTCTACGGCTTTGGTGACTGCTTCAAAGAAGTCTATCAGGTTTAGGAAACATGATCTGCCTTTTACAAACCCGAACTCGGTGGGGTCCAGAGTTTGGAGATTACCAATGTCTTTGTTTATAAGTTCCATGGCCTTGCAGACTAGGCTCATTAGGCTAATGGGGCAGTAGTTCCCAGGGTCCGTGGTGGCTCCCCCTTTGTGGAGTGGGATAACCATCGCTGTGTGCCATTCAGTGGGCACAAAGCCTGAGGTGAGGCTATGATTGAACATGGTGCTTAGGTGGGGTGCCAGTTCATTCTGTAGTTCGTGTAGAAAGCAGCCTGGGATGTCAGGTCCCATGGATGCTGTGTTCTTGGCTTTGGAGAGTTTTTTTTTTTTTTTTTACCTGTGCAGCAGTGATTACAGGAACTTTCCATTCTTCCGGTATAGAGATGGGCCCTTTAGGGGTGAGAGGGGGGGTAAAGTTAGCACTGAACCTATCAGCCAGAATGTCGGCAATATCAGTTGGTTCTGTATATTTAGTGACATTGTGCTGTACCTCAGAGCAGATGAGTGTTGCCATTGATATTCTTGACATAGCTATAGAATGCTTTGTGGTTGTCTTTAGAATCAGTGGCAATTTTGTTTTCGTAATTAGCTTTGGAGGATTTTATGAGGGATATCAGCTTCTTACTGAGGCTGACCAGGGAGTTCCTCCAATCATGGGATTTTCCTCTTTTTGCAACAATTTGTTTCTTCTGTTGTAGAGTTTATGGCAGGAGACCACCAGATTGGCTTCCTTTTTTTTGAAGGATAGCATCTTGGTTCTGTTAGGGATAGCACTATCCATGCACTTGTGTAAGTGCTCATAAAGTGTATTTGTAGAACTCAGCAGTCGTACCTCTATTGTCCGTCTGCATGGGTGTCGTGAAATTTGCAACTTCTGTCTTAGGAAGCGTGAAGATGGCTTTGGAGAAATGTTTTACACTGGTTTCCCTAATGGGGGGTGGGGGTGGAATGTGGATATCTAGGGTGATTAGCTTGTGGTCGGATCTGACCAAAGAGGAATTGACCTCTGGTGTAGAACACCGGTCGCCCACGTTGGTAATGACCAGGTCTAGGATATTGCTGCCTCGGTGGGGGTGTGGATAAGTTGATCCAACGTGATGGAATTTATGAATTCCAGATAATGTTGATCAAAAGAGTTGGGACACGAGTAGTTTTCCCAGTTAATGGTGGGGTAGTTGAAATCGCCCATTATTAGGGTGTTGGGTTGTACCCTAATATTTTCCAGTGTATCAAGAAATGAGGAGTGGGAATCCTGGGGCATGGTGGAGGATCTGTAGCAAGTTACAATTTGGATTGCGGTCTTGCCCAGAGTTAGTTGCACTTGGATAATCTCGGATGCATTATGCTGAGCAACTAGCCTGGAGGTGTGGATATCCTTAATGAATATGGACACGCCTCTGTCTTTAGTGTTTTGGTCCAGGTTAAGTGGCCGAAAGGTGTGATATGAATTATAGCCTGGTAATGAAGGGGTGCTCTCTGCAGCCTTGAACCAGGTCACTGTCACTGCACAGATGCCGATGTTCTCCATTTTAAGGAGTGCCTTGAGTGAATGCATTTTGAGGTTTAGACTTCTAGCACTGAGTAGCATTACCCTCAGATTTTGCTTGCTTGTACCTGTTATGGTGGTGAATTTGTCATTTGACCTTGCCTAAAAAAAGGCACTATAGGGGTGGCAAGAGCCTTAGCCAGTATCCGGAATCTCAAGGGCGACAGGTGCAGGCCATCTCTGGCAAAGCATTGTGGTCTGTCGATCATGTCATGTCATCCCAGGCAGACAAATACTGGATCCCCTCAGAATGATACCAGAAGCTTAGCCAATTGTTGAAGTCGATCATTTTGTCCTTGTACTGTGGTATCATTCTGGGTGAATGCAGGATGCTACTCAGGGCTAGGGTCATACCTGCCTGGGCTACAAGATCAAACTCCTCCATGTCTCTTTTCATGTAACCCAGGGAGGTATGTCTCAGGGTCATTCACACCAACATGGACAATGAAAGAGCCAGATTTGTACTTGTTGTGGAGTGACCTGAGTGCATGCATTATGTGGCGGATCCTGACACCCGACAGGTAGCTGACAGTAACTTTCTCTTTGTTTAGCCTGGTGAGTGGAACATCAGTGTGCCTGACTACAGAGTCACCTATGACTAGAGTGTTGGGTACGTTGTTATGGCTTATGGGCTGTGGTTGAGTAGCACACTGAGTTTATGGGCTGTGTGTCATTTGGGTTGTGTTGGGGGTGGAGGTTGCTTGCGTTTCTGCTTTGGAGGTCTCTGTTACTTGAGTAAATTTTTATTGAGAGCCTCCGAGAATGTAGGTGTGTGTTTTGGTGGTGTAGGTTTTGAAGGACTATGTGAGGAATGTGGTGTGGTGCAAGTGTTTACCTTCTCCTCTTGACTATCTAGTCCAGTTTTGGGTGAAGAGTTTTGCTTCCAGCCTGGCTATACAAGTGCATCTTTCACAGGTTGCAGTGTTGGGTGGTAGGAAGAGAGGGTTGTCTGTGTACATGAAGCAATTGCTGCATTGCCCCAAGATGCCCGGATTCATCAGGTAGACAGGAGAAAACACCGGGAGCTGAAGACATGTCTGGACAGGTGCTTATTTATTAAGTACTAAAAACTGTTTTCCTCTAGACATGCGAGGAAAGTTGAATGCTGTAGTAATTTGTAGCTTATTTTGTGCTTACGAGTTCTGAACAAGTGCTGATCTCAAAGAAACCGATTTGAGTGCTAAAACTAAAAAGCTGGCTAGTTCTAAGGGAAATTTTGAAGAGCAGAATTTATGACGCTGGGAATAGTTTAACCCTAGCTACGTGGCGATGCATAAAGTGTATTTTTTTTTTTTTAATATAACAGTAGCAAATGAGCAAACTGATTTAAACCAATTAATCAATAAAAAGCTAAAAACTGAGCCCTGTTCCAGCAGTCTTCGATCAGACAAGTTCTAACTACACACTCCTTCCACTAGGGTGCAGGGGAACCTTCTCCAAAAAAAAGATGGTCTGGATTAATGCTCAAGTTATATAAACAAAGCTAGATTCAGCAGGTCCGAATTTAGTCTATGCTACAGCAAACAAGGCGTACCAATTTCAGAAATAAACCGTTCAAATAAGCAGGCACAATAAGCCTTTAATCTATGTGCTAGCATTATATTACAATATAGTTGTTTGACTGCAGAATGGGACAATATAAACCTATGTAGCCTACTGTCTTGTGCATTAAGTCTACTTCCCACCACCCATGCCTTCCCCAGTAGCCTTTTTGCACTTGTAATGCTCTCATGAATGCCTCTATGGATTCCTATCCACCTCCATTTTGGTAGGTCATTCCATGGGTCTCCAACCTTCACTGTCTAAAAGCACTTTACAGATCCAGGGAGCAGAGCAGTTAGTCCCTACAATCTGCTATCTGTACCTCCCCCCATCTTACCTGCTCAGAATGACTCCTTTACATTTCCCTGGAATGCTCTTGTGCACTGATACAATATTTATATAATATTTCCCCGTTTCTTCTGGTCTCATGTGAGAAGAGCTCTAGTTCCTCTATCCCCTGGTCATGTTTCTCTTCTTCCATCCCATGGATCTTTCTGGTAGGTTTCCTCTAAATTTCTTCCAGCAGCCTGATATGCTTTCCTTATATGATCTATAGACCTTAATGTGGTATTCAAAATGTGGTTTGACCAAGGCCCTGCATAGCAGAAGCATTACACTTTCTGTTTAAGTAATCTATTACCCTGAGGATACACCTCAACATTAGGTCTGCTGCTGCAACTGCCCTCCACTCTATTCCTAATCCACTTCAGGTGTGAGTAACACCTCCAGATCCTTTTTCACCCTTCTTGTGACCTAAGTGCCATATTCTGCATTTGTCTGCACTGAACCTCAACAAAAACTTTTCTTATTTTAAGATAACAGACCTGTAGTTTCCTTCCCACTTGTCATTTATCAGCCCTCTTGACACTTCTCTGCTAGCCAGTGATCTGCTGAAAACCTACATCAGGAGGCTTTTGCCAAAATGCAAGCCACACTTTTGATGACCCTGAGGGCAAGCTGCAACCAATCTGGTCCTTTACAGCAGCCAGTAACCCTCTGCACCTCCTCACTCTCTGTTCTATTGCCTGCCCAATGCTCTCCCCATTCTGCCACAAACCACTCCCAGCATGGCACCCTCTTCTTTCTTTATTTTGTGAAGCCTGAAGCACTGTATTGATTTTTCCTCTCCCATACTTGCTCAGCCTGGCTTATTCTGCCCCTTTCTTCTTTCTGCTATCTAGCTATAAAGCCCTTCATGATCTGTTCTGCAAGCACTCCTACAATTTTAGGCTTTTTTGTCATAATCAACATTATTAGTTTGCTTGTATAGAGTCCCCACTTCCCCAGTTCTTCCTTTCAATTTCTTTAGGCCCTTTCTTTTGCCCTAATTGCAAGCCTCACATTTTTACGTAGCCACGTTGGCTTGGTCTTTTTCATTTTTGCTTCTTCCTCACATCCTTGATCCATTCTTGTACCTTGTTTAGTCTCTTCATTTTTTCCCCAGTTTTCTAACTCATCCCTGATCATTTCCTCAAGCACAGCAAAATCCTCTCTTCTAAAATGCCATGCCATTGTCTTTGATTTATTATTTTTACACTTTCCTCCTACTAAACCACACACAGTGATATGACCACTGATGGTTAACAGTGCCTTAACCTGTACATTCCTGACTCCCAAGTACTGGTGCATAACAGCAAAATATGCCAAACTGTGAATGGTGACGAGGATGACCCAATTATTTACACTTAAGAAGGGTCCCTAATGTTTATTAGCCTACTACTACCACCAACTCTCCATCAATCACAGCTGTGTATTCTACAACTGATAGTACTTTGTGGTTACCACACATCCACCACAGCTACAAATTCTGTAAATCACAATATCTTCATGGTTACTAAATGACCACCACAGTCTTACAGTCCACAGCACACAGTACTTACACTATTACCACATGACTACAACAGTTTATTTTGTAATTCACAGTTCTACCACTAATACTACAGGTCCAATAGTTTGTGTTCCACATTTCACAGCACTAAACACATTTAGGTTAATAGGTTCACAGGTAAGTACTAGGCTATCTGCCCAAAGGCACCCCCTTAGATTAGTTCCCTGTGCCTCAGTCCAGCACAGCCACTGAAGTGATCCCCGGGGTAAACTTTGTGTTTCCCATCCACTCGTCAAGGTTTCTCTTGAAGTGTGTTAGTGAAGAGCTCTGCCTAATGTAGACTGGAATCTTGTTCCAAAGCATGGGAAGTCTCTGGGACAGGAATCTATCCCTCCACCACGTCCTATTTATTGTTGTGGTGAGGTTTAGATCCCTAGAGCGTGTGGCTCGAGGGCATATGGTTTTCTTTAGGTGGAGCATATCCAGCAATTCTGGGTTAGACATGGCCTTGTATGTCAGGCACAGATCACCTCTGAGTAGGTGGTATGCAACCGAGTACAGCTGGAATTTCTTCAGTTGAGCTGCATAGGGCATCTGTTTGAGGCCAGTGATTCTCTTCGTGAGGTACTTCTGTGGTCTTTTCAGCTGTTGCAGGTGTCTTGTAAGGTACATCCCAAATGGGGTGTTGTACTCCATGATGGGTCTGATGAGTGATGAGTAGAAGGGCACAATGACCTCTTTTGATCTGGATGCAAACCCTTTTGTGATTAGGTGGGCCACATAGAAGGATTTTCTAACCACTTTGGCAATGTGATTATCAAAGGAGAGATTACTATCTACTTGGGTCCTCAGATCCCTTATTACGTCTTCTGCATTTAGGGGACTACCACCTCTGTGGCATTTTGTGGGTACTTTGTTTTTTTTCAAAGGGGATGACTATGCACGTTTTTGCATTTAGCTTGAGGCCATGATTTTGAGACCAGGTATCTGTCTCAGTGAGACTCTTTTGGATGATGTCTGTGTCCGGAGAGTCATTATATCCCCTAGTTTGCAGTCATCTGCAAACTTGGTCAGCCATAGTCCGCCTGTGCTTGCCTGTACCTCTGAGAAGTATATGCAGAGCAGGAGGGGTCCTAGGACTGAGCCCTTTGGAATGCCACTCATAACTGGTTTGGAGTCGGACCTAGCTCCCGCAACTCTCACCATGTGGGTTCTGTCTGTGAGCCAGGTTGCAAACCATCTTGTGACATAGGGGTTTATCTTCAGGCTGGTGAGCTTGTCTATAATACCACAATGGGGAATCAAAGGCCTTTGAGAGGTCTAGGTAGGCTGTGTGTACCCCCTTTCCCTCGTCTACAGCCTTGGTAACTGTCTCAAAGAAGTCCACCAGGTTTAGGAGGCATGATCAGTTCTTAACAAAGCCTAACTGGGTAGGGTCCAGTGTTTGGAGGTTCCCAATGTCTCTATTAATGAGTTACATGATGATGCGCTCCATAGCCTTGCAGACCAAGCTAGGCAGGCTTATACAGCGATAGTTCCCAGGGTCTGTTGTGGCTCCACCTTTGTGGAGCAGAAAAACCGTTGCTGTGCGCCATTCTATGGGTATGTAGTCTGTGGAGAGGCTGAGTCTGAACAGTGTGTTTAGGTGAGGGGTTAGTTAGTCTTTGAGCTCGTGCAGGATGCAGCCTGGGACACCGACCGGTCCCATTGATGCTGTCTTTTTGGCTTTGGAGAGGGCTGTTATAACCCGAGTGTCTGTGATTTCAGGGGAGCTATATTCTTCTGTTATGGGCCCTTTTGGGGGTGAGGGGGGGGTGAAGTTTGCACTGAACCTGTCTGCCAGGATGTTGGCGATATCGGTCGGTTCAGTGTATTTTGTGCCATTCTGCACTAACTCTGAGCAGATCTGATCATTGCCACTTAGATTCTTGACATAGCTAAAGAATGCCTTGTGGTTATCTTTGGAGTCCTTGACAATTTCTCTTTCAAAGCTAGTTTGGATGATTTTATGAGGGATCGAAGTTTCTTGCGGATACTGATCAGGGATGTCTTCCCTTCTTGGGATTTTACTCTTTTCTGTACTAGTTTCCACCTTCTGTTGTATAGCTTGTTTATGGCAGGGGTCCTCCAGACGGATTTCCTTTTCTTGGAGGAGTGGCTCTTGGTTTTGCTTGGGCTAGCACGAGCCATGCATTCTTGTAGGTGCCCGTAGAATGCATTAATAAAGGATTTTGCAGCTTGGAAAGCATTATCCTTTAGCATGGGGGCTTTGAAACCTTCCACCTCGGTCTCAAGTAACGTGAAGTTTGTTTTTGAAAAGTTATTCATGGTGGTTTCCTTGAACAGGGGTCAGGCGGAATGTGGATATCCAGACGAATTTGTTTATGGCCAGATCTAACCAGCGAGGGGTTAACCTCCAGTGTGGAACACCGGTCGCCCATGTTGATGACCAGGTCCAATATGTTGTCACCTCTGGTGGGAGTGTTGACCAGTTGATCCAGGGCATTTGAGTTTATAAATTCTAGGAAATGTTGGACAAGGGAATTAGTACTCGAGTAGTTCTCCCAGTTAATGTTTGGGTAATTGAAAACACCCAAAATTAGGGTGATTGGTAGGACCTTTATGTTTCCCAGTGTTTCCAGAAACACGGAATGGGGGTGCAGGGACATGGTGGGTGATCTGTAGCAAGCTACAATTTGAATTGCAGTTCTGCCCGTTGTTAGTTGCACATGGATGATCTCTGAAGCATCATGCTGTGCCATTTTCCTGGAGGTGTGGGTATCCTTGATGAATATGGATATACCCCCGCCTTTTGTATTTCGGATCAGGTTCTGTGGCCAAAATGTACGGTATGAGTTGTAGCCTGGTAGTGCTGGGGTGCTCTCTGGAGCCTTAAACCAGGTTTCTGTTACTGCACATATATCAATTTTCTCCGTACTGAGGAGTGCCTCGAGTGCATGCATTTTGTGGTTTAGACTTCTGGCATTGAGTAGCATTACCCTCAGTTTTTTGTTACCTGTGCTATTTATGGTGGTGGGTTTGTCTTTTGAGCCTTGCCTAAAAAAGGCACTATGGGGGTGGCAACAGCCTTGGCTAGTATTCGAAAGCCTAAGGGTGACAGGTGCAAGCAGTCTCTAGTCAAGCAGCGTGGTTTGTCGAGCATGTCATCCGAGGTAGACAGACACTGGATCCCCTTTGAATGACACCAGAAACTTAGCCAATTGTTGAAACTGATAATTTTTTCTTTGTACTGTGGTATCATTCTTGGTGAGGGCAGGATGCTACTCAGGGTCAGGGCCATACCGGCCTGGGCTACGTGATCAGAGAGCTCTTCCATGTCTCTTTACATGTAGTCCAGGGAGGTACGGCTCAGGTAATTCACACCAACATGGACAGTGACAGAGTCATATTTGTACTTCTTCTGGAGTGACCTGAGTGCTTGTGCTATGTGGCGGATCCTGGCACCAGACAGGCAGCTAACAGTAACCTTCTTGTTCAGCCTAGTGATTGGACATCGGTGTGCCTGACTATAGAGTCACCTATTACTAGTGTGTTGGGTATGTTATTTTGCCTTAAGGGCTGTGATTGCGTGGCACACTGGTTTTGTGAAGTATGTTTCATGGTTTGTGTTGGGGGGGTGGAGGTTACTTGGATGTCTGCTTTGGAGGTCTCTGTTGCTTTTGCAGATTTTTATTTAGAGCCTCCGAGTATGTTTTCATGTATTAATGTGCATTTTTTGACGGTGATGGTTTAATGGGTCTATGTGAGACTGGTAGTGTGATGCAAGTATTTCCATTCTCCTCTTGACTGTCTGATCCAGTCTTGGGTTGAGAGAGCTTAGCCTCCAGTTTAGCTGTATAACTGCATCTCTCGCTTGTATTAGTGCTTGGTGGTAGGAGGAGAGGGTTGTCTGCGTACATGAGGCAGTTGTAACACTGCCTCAAAATGCCCAGATTGACCAGTTGGACTGGAGAGTACACCTGGAACTTCCCTTTGGACATGCCTGGATAGGTACAGTGAACTGTTTTACTGATTGGTTGGTAAGGTCGAATAGAGAGCCTTGTCCTTCTGTACACTATAGGGGGGTCTAGTGCTAGGGTTTTTATAAGTGCTTGCTATCAGTTTTGAGCAAGTGCCGGGCTGAGAAATGAATGGTTTGAGTGCTTAAGTTGAAAGTTTGTCTAGTTCCAAGGGAAAAATTGAAAAGAAGACTTTGTGGAGCCAGGAATAGTTATACCCTAGGTAACCGGCACTGCCCAGTGCGCAAAACCGGGCAAATGCGTTTTTTATAGCAGGGAAATGAAAGAGAGAAATTAGCCCAAATGGCCAATATACTACTAATTTCTGGGATGATACCACTCCTCCAGGGACAGACAGGCTGATCAAAGCTCCCCTCTCTCACAGGTGAACAGAGAAACTTTCTTCTATCCAAGTAAGGTATTAAGGGCAAATGCAGAGACTTATAACACAGCCCTGAATTTAACACCAACCTGAAAAAGTACAGTTTTGTACCTACCATAAATGTAGATGTCCGATAGGTATGCATCTGCAGTCATAACATATGGGTTGTCCTGCCTCAGGCAGCCCTTCGGTCGGCCGGATTCCAAAGTCTGGGTCTGGCCTCGGCTGATGTCGCACTTTCCCCGACGTCACAGCTTCTGGGGTATAAAGGCATCAGCCAACGCCATTTTCCTCAGTGTTTCTTGCCCCAGATGCCAGGTGCCCTCTAGGAAGGCTAAATTTGGATAAATGTAGAATGTTCCAAACATATATATATATATATATATATATATATATATCTATACACACATATATATACAAACAAACAAATACACCATAATAGATTCCCCCAGCTAGCTGAAAGAGGGGTAAGCACCCTAGGAATACCACAGAGGGGAAGGAGGGTGGGTAATCCTGACTGCAGATGCATACCTATTGGACATCTACATTTATGGTAGGTACAAAACTGTACTATGTCCTTCAAGGCTGCATCTGCAGTCATAACATATGGGTAGCATACCATAGCCAAACTGGGGAGGAGGTACTAAGATAAGGATGGTGTAGTTAAGATCCCCTGTAAAACTGCAGTTGCAAAGCCTGCTCGGGATCTGGAGTATAAAGGTAGATTATAATGCTTGGCAAATGTATGCACGGAGCTCCAAGTAGCAGCTTTTAAAATGTCCTTGGTAGCCACCCCTCGTAGGAAAGCTGTAGTGGTGGCTGTGGCCCTTGTGGAATGAGGCCTGATATTTTCAGGAGCTGTCTTTCCATGAAAAGAGTAGCAAAAGCGAATGCAATTTCCTATCCATTTTGAAATTGTCTGCTTTGAAATTGCTTTTCCTTGCACCCCAGTTGCATAGGCTATAAAAAGTTGGTCAGTTTTTCTGCTGGTTTTAGTTCTGTCCAGATAGTAGCGTAGTTGTCTGTGTATATCCAAGGTGTGCAAGAGTTTTTCTCCTTTGTTCTGTGGGTTAGGGAAGAACGTAGGCAAATGAATAGCTTGGTTCAAGGATACCACCTTTGGCATGAAAGTCGGATTGGTTCTCAGAGACACTCTATCCTGGTGAAAAATAAGGAAAGGCTGCACTGCCATTAATGTCTGTAACTCGGATACTCTTCTTGCTGAAGTGATTGCCAGAAGGAAAGCAGTTTTCCAAGATAAAAACTGTAAGTCTGCTGATGCTGCTGGTTCAAAAGGAGGTAGTGTCAATTTTTCTAGCACAAAATTGAGATCCCATGCAGGTAGAGGGGGTCTCCTTGGAGGTTTAATATTTTTGATCCCTCTCAAAAATTGTCTGAGTAGAGGGTGAGAGAAGATAGGAGGATCCATATTGTATTCTGCTGAAATTGCTGAAGCATGAATCTTAATGGAAGAGTAAGACAGGCCATTGTGGAACAATTCTGCTAAGTATTCTAGGATGTGTGCTAGGTTTGCCACTGTGACATCTGTGTCCTTTGATGTGCTCCAAATGAGGAATCTCTTCCATTTAGCTGAGTATGTCTTCCTTGTGGAGGGTCTGCGAGCCTCCAGGATAATGTCCTTGACCCTCCGAGATAAGACAGTTTGGTTTTAAGCAATTTTCCAGGCAGTTAGTTGCAGTGTTTTCAAGTTTGGATGCAGGGTCTTGAAATTGTTCTGCAATAGAAGAAGAGGCCATAGGGGTAGAGGCCATGAGTTCGCCTGAGACATGCTTCTCAGTAGCGGATACCAGTGTTGTCTTGGCCAGTCCGGAGCTATTAGTATCACCTTTGGCTGTTCCTCCCTGATCTTCAGTAGAACCTTGTACATCAATGGGAGAGGTGGGAATGCATACACTATTAGGGCATTCCAGCTGAAAGAGAGAGAGTCCACCCTCCAGGCTTGTGGGTGGTATGTCCTTGAGCAGAATTTCTTCAGTTGGTGGTTGAGAGGGGAGGCAAACAGATCTATCTCTGGCAATCCCCATTTCTTTGTTATGCGTTTGAAGATGTCTGGATGCAGCATCCATTCGTGAGCATCCGTGGTAGTCCTGCTTAAGCTGTCTGCTAGTGAATTCTCTTTTCCTGGTACAAATATGGCCTGCAGCTGGATATTGAGATTCAGGCCTAGGTTCCACAGACCCATTGCCATCCGGCATAGAGGGTAGGAATGCGTGCCTCCCTGTTTGTTTATGTACCACATGACCGTGGTGTTGTCTGTCCTTATCAGCAGATGTCCTTGCTGGAGGAATGGTTTGAATGCCTCAATTGCATGCTTCACTGCCAGCATCTCCTTTTGGTTTATGTGCAAGTTTAGCTGTCCTTGAAGCCATAGTCCTTGGATACATTTGTCCTCCATGTGTGCTCCCCATCCTAGGTCTGAGGCGTCTGTGGTGATGGTCTGCCTTGGTTTTGGTTTGTTGAAAGGCAACCCTCTGTTGGACTGGCAGGCCTGAGCCCACCACAGGAATTCCTTTTGAAGGCATGGAATGATTGGTATCATGGTTTCTAGACTGTGTCTGTGTTGAGACCATACATTCCTTAGGTACCATTGTAATTTCCTCATATGCAGCCTGGCATGTGGAATCAAGATTATGCAGGATGCCATGAAACCCAGGGCCTGCAGGACTTTCCTTGCAGTAAGCTGAGTTTGTCTTGTCAAAGTCATGAAGTAATCTGGAAGTTGTTTTTGTTTTTCTTCTGTGAGAAAAGCCATCTGAGTTATTGTGTCCAGATCCGCACCCAAAAAGGTTATCCTTTGAGATGGCACTAGTCTTGACTTTTGGATGTTGACTGTGTATCCCAAGGCCTGTAGCAGGTGTATGACATAGCCCAAATCCTTTATCAATTTTGTCTTGATGTCCGCTTGTATTAGGCAGTCGTCCAGGTATGGGTAGATTTGAATTCCCTGAAGTCTGCAATGTGCAACTACTGATGCCAGGCATTTCGTGAACACTCTGGGTGCAGTAGATAAGCCAAAGGGTAATGGTGAGAATTGATAATGCTCTGATCCTGCAAGAAATCTGAGGTGTCTTCTGCAATCTGGTCGGATAGGGACGTGCAGGTATGCCTCCTTGATATCTAGAGTCACCAGCCAAGACTCCTTGCCCAACATGGGAAGAAGTTGCTGTAGGGTCAGCATTTTGAATTTTGGCACAATGAGATATGTGTTCAGTGCGGACAAGTCGAGAATAGGCCTCCATTGGTTTTCTTTTCTTGGTACAAGGAATAGTCTGGAGTAAAATCCTTGGCCTTGTTCCATAGATGGTACCCTTTCTATCGCTTTCATCTGAAGTAAATTTTTGATTTGTCTTAAAGCCTCTGGCTTCTGGTTTGGTGGTAGGTTTGGCATTCCGCTCCTTTTTGGTAAAGTGTGGAAGTGAAACCTGTATCCTTTGTCTATTGTTTGCAATGTCCATGTGTCCTTTGTAATGCAATGCCAGTTTTTTGAGAATAAAGCCAGCTTTCCGCCCAAAGGAGCTTCCAGTTGTTCCCTGGTAGGCGGAATCAGAGTCAAGTCATTGTGTCTGTCCTGTGGTAGTGGTCGTAGTTGCAGCTGTGGCACTACTCCTCTGGTTGGCAGGCTGCCACTGACGGCCCCTATAGGCACCCTTTGATTGACCTCTACCTCGAGGGCATCTATTTCTGCCCCTCTGGGCTCTGGAGGTGTCTGGAAAGGACCAATTCTTGGAAGGCCAGTTTCTGCTGAACCTCGGAGTTTGGACCTGTAGAAATTCCTTTACTGTTTGCACAGATTTTGCTTTTTCTTCCACTTTCTTTAGAATCTCCTGTGCAGGGGAGCCAAATAAACTTTGTTTCTCCATTGGAGCATCCAGGAGCTTAGCCTTGACATGGTCTGGCAGGGATTGCTCTTTTAGCCAGGCATGCCTACGAATTACTGCCCCAGTCATAGCTGATCTAAATGAAGCCTCCAGTGCATCATAGCCACATTTTAAGAAATGATTACTGACCTGCTGAGAGTTGTGTACCAAATCCTGAAGGGATTAACGGACTAAAGGTTCAGGAGAAGAAAGCTTCTTATTCAGCTGATCTAACAAATATTCTTGGTACTGTATCATATGGAATTGACAGTTTAATGCCCTGGCAGAAAGAGTAGCAGATGTATAAACCTTTTTACCCCATCTCTCTAATGCTCTAGACTCTCTTTCAGAAGGAAGGGGATTTTTGGCAGTGGCAGCTGCAACACCTTTTGGGCCCTGTGAAATAGTTTCTGGGTCTGCAGCATGGGCTTTATACAGGTGGAAGTGAGAATCCGGGACCCTGTAATATCTGTCGGGTTTGGCAGGGGCCGGGGGAAGAGAATCAGGTGCAGAACTAACATCATTATACACATCATCAATTACAGTTAGCACTGGTGGTATGGCTAAGAGCCTATGCTGGGGCAAATGTAAAAAAGTCCTTAGTCTTTTTCTAGAATCAGAAAAATCCTGTCCCTGCCATTGAAAGTGTTCCCTCATAGAGTGCAAGGTCTCCCCAAAGGAAAATTCTTCAGGAGGGGTGGCCGAAGGAATAGAATCTTCAGCATCTGAATCCTCATAAGGAGAATAGGCCCCTTCCTGATGGTCTGACAAATCAGATCCATCCGTGGAGTAATCAGAGGAGAGAGGTTCAGAGGGTTCAGTCCTAGGCCTTTTGTCTGGTGGAGGTTGTGAGGCCCTGTCTGGGTGAGGTTGGGAACCCCTAATCAAGGATATAAGGTCCTCAGCAAGACTGAGAATCTGAGAACTTGAGGAAGGCCTCTGAGAAGTAGATTTGGCAGGTAAAGCTTTTGAAAGTTTGGCAGCTTTAGCCCTGGAGAAGGCCTTAATAGTCATAGAAGCTGGAGGCCTAGCTGCCCCACGTGCAGGTGTAGAAATGTCCAATGGAATGGTGTCGGACAAATCTTGAGCGCTAGCTTCGGTAGGGATTTCTGAAGCCGACTCAGCCGGGGCCTCTCTGGCCTCGGTTGTCGGAGGTATGGTTTCTGTCGTAGTAAGAACCGAGGGCTCGGTTTCAGCCGAAACAGAGACACTCGCGGTAGGCCTAGCCGTGGTTTCAGCCGAAACCGCGGGCCGCGAGTGTCGGTCCTTTTCCCTGCGTTTTTTGGCCAAATGCGTAGTCGGAGTCTCCGACGGCATTTTATATGCAAAAGCGGATCCGAAAAATTCTTCTGCAAACTCCGACCGACGTCTAAGAGTCCGTTAGTTGAAGGAGGCACAGGCTAAACAAGCTGATACGTCGTGGTGTGGGCCTAAGCAAGGAAGGCAGTAAGAATGGAAATCCTTATGAGGTATTTGTTTCCCACAAGTTAAACAATTATTTACTTTGTCTGACATCGGCTGAGGCAAGAAAGAGTCCCCAACGGGGTACTTAGCTTTTTTCGAAGTCTTCGGTAGCTGAAATCTCTGGATCTGACCGACCGGCACTTGCGAACAGCTTCTGCTTCGGGCACCGCGCGGCAAGAAAGACTGGGGAAAATGGCGTCGGCTGATGCCTTTATACCCCAGAAGCTGTGACGTCGGGGAAAGTGCGACATCAGCCGAGGCCAGACCCAGACTTTGGAATCTGGCCGACCGAAGGGCTGCCTGAGGCAGGACAACCCATATGTTATGACTGCAGATGCATCCTTGAAGGACATCTGGACTATACTAGCTTAGAAAGGTAGTAAACAAGTATAATTTTTTTTCCAGAAAATAAAGCAGATACAATAAAAAAAAAAAAAAAACTTTAAATGCACAGAAAAGAATACTTATGGTTATATATCTCAGATCAGAGTTGTAGTCAATGCCCCTAGTAATAACAGATGACCACCATTTCTGCACCAGTGTGTACTCCATAACTCACAGAACCTTCATCATTCCCACATGAGCAACACAGCTGTATAGTCTAACTGACAGTACCTGTCACTGTTACTATGAAGAACACAGTTGTGTACTCTAACACATAGTGCCTTCATGATTATCTTGCATGTACCACGGCTGTATACTCTATAATTCACACAGCTGCCACTGTCACCACATCACTATCACACTTGTGGATTCTGTGCACTTTTTCTCAAACATATCTGAGAGAAAAAAAAGAACTCAATTAGGATTTGCACAGATGACAAAATGCTAGGTACTTCAGTGGTGAATGGGGGTGCTGGTGGGGGATCTAAAGAAAGATTTGAAATACTGACCAGGGGGTTAAAAGGTGGTAGTTTAGATTCGGTGAAGACAAATATAGAGTACTGCACCTGGATTACAACCTCCTCCGTGTGAGGTCTCAAATGGGAGAACAGAGGGCAACAAAAGGAGGAAGAGGATCAGGGATTTATGAACACACTTGGACATCTGGACTGATCCACCAGGGTTAAAATGCAAAGGCAGTGGTGGCAGCAGCAGCAAACAGGATGATGGGGTGTATCCTCAGGGGACTAGATTATATCAGTAAAGAAGTACTGCTGCTGTTTTCCTGGGCCTGATCACACTCTGAGTAGTACTCTATACACTTCCAGGCGCTGCATTAACTGAGGAATATCAGGCTACTGGAGTGAGTACAGAAGAAAGCTACTGGATGGGTGTGTGTAATGGAGGGGAAAGGGTGCAGACCAAAACAGATATGTGAGAAGGGCCATGACATGGCTGTAGAACATATCAAGGAAATGTGAAGAGGCCAACCATAGGAAGGGCTGGGGAGACAGGGAATAAAGGCAGCAGACTGTAGGCACTAACTACTTCCTTGATCTGTGAAAGCAATTCACAGGGTGCGTTGCAGACCCATAGATCATCTTTGTAAGGTAATCATCAGTGACATACAATATGGCACGAAGCAACTGACGTAAGAGGATGGGGGACAGCAGGGACAGAGGGGGTAGAATGTTAAATCTATTTAAGGGGAAAACAAGATAAGTTTTCTTCCTCTGTTGTAAAAAATTTAATGAAAAATGCCTGCTAACACCATATTGTACTCTTTCCAATGTACGATATCATAAGTATAAATATACAGCAAGAGGCATGCAATACCCAATCGCTTGTGGGTGATCCTTTTGGTTCTTCTGCTGCTGTCTGCGAGTCCTTTCCCGCCAGCACTTGGAGCAACAGCCTTGCCAAGCAGGGTTGCCATAGTAACCGCAACCATCTTTGCAGAGCAGCTCAGATTGGTCAACGTGGATCCCTCTCCTTTCAGGCTTTAAGCTCATCTTTAAAAACAAAGGAAAATAAAATCAGTGAAAGTTGTTCAGTATTTTACCATAGCCATCTTCATCATATATACTCCATTATATACAAACTCAAAGACATACCCTAAAAGTGAAACCACCATCACCAGTTATTTGTAACGCATTTTGCCTACACATTCAAAATGCATTCGTTTTCTCACACTCACTATAATGCAGATTTCAAATAAAACTTTCTACAAGCTGAGGGGACATCAAATCGGCAAAACAATTACAAGATAAAGTTAGAAAGTGGCCATAAATGGCAATACATCAAAGGTAGAATAAAATTAACTTGATTTCAGATTCCTAACACCTTGTCAAAAAAATAAAAGTTAGAAAGTACTTTGTCAGAAGCAAGGAGAGCTGTTTGTAGTGTTCCTTAACCTATTCATGGTTCCACTATTAGTTATCTTATTTGTAAGTGATATGAGGCATCACTCAGATAACCTATGCAACACATAATATAAAGAGGAAGCTATACTCTCATGTTCACACACAACTATCTCACAAAGAGCTAGTAAGTTACAAAATGTGATCACTTTCAGCTCATCAAAGCTCAATGCCTCTAAAGACAAGTACATGACACTTAATTCTATACCACTGCCCATTTATTCCAAAACCAAAACTCACTGCTTCTACACTGCTGCAGATTTACTCCTAAACTGGAGCCAAGACTGAACAAGGAAATATTTTAAGTATGTCTGAGAATACATTGACAAAAGTACAGTTTTGTACCTACCATAAATGTAGATGTTCGAGGATTCCATTGCTGCAGTCCTTACTATTGGGTATAGTCCGCATCCAGTCGGCCCGAATACCAGAGTATAAGGCTGACGTCGGTCAGGGCGCATTAGACTGACGTCAGTACGTCAGGGTACTAATGCGCATGACCGGCGTCATATCCTCAGTCTTTTCTTGCCCCAGATGTCAGAAGACCCTAAAAAGACAAGGCCCAAAACACCCGCACCAAAACATGAACAATATATACAAAAATAGAAGCAGGTAAACTCACCTACACAACCACCCCTAAACACAGAGGGGAAGGAGGGAGGGTAAATTGGACTGCAGCAATGGAATCCTCGAACATCTACATTTATGGTAGGTACAAAACTGTACTATGTTCTTCGTCTTCCATTGCTGCAGTCCTTACTATTGGGTAGAATCCCAAAGCAGAGGTAAGGGAGGCTGGCAAATCATAAAGAAGCAGGAGCTGACAACATGCCTTGCAAAACAGCAGTGGCAAAACCAGCCCTAGACTTAGAGTAGATAGGAAGGTGATAATGCTTAGAGAAAGTATGCACTGAACTCCAAGTAGCTGCTTCCAAAATATCCTTAGTTGCCACCCCCCGTAGAAATGCTGTTGAAGTGGCAGTAGCCCTAGTGGAATGAGGCCTGATCCCAGCAGGAACCTCCTTGCCATGATGGGAATAACAAAATGCAATGCAAAAGCCAATCCACCTAGAAATAGTTTGTTTTGACACAGGCTTGCCCTGCGAACTCAAAGCAAAAGAAACAAACAACTGCTGAGACTGCCTAAAATCCTTAGTCCTGCTTAAGTAATAACGCAATTGCCTGTGTACATCTAAAGTATGCAAAATCTTTTCCCCTTCATTTTGGGGGTCTGCATAAAAAGTAGGCAAATGAATAGTTTGGTTTAAAGCCACACTATAAACCACTTTAGGCATAAAGGGAGGATTAGTGCGTAATGATACCCTATCCTTATGGAAAATCAAAAGGGCTCGACTGCCATAAGGGCCTGCAATTCAGACACCCGTCTTGCAGAAGTAATAGCCAACAAAAAAGCAGTCTTCCATGACAAATATTGCAATTCAGCAGTAGCCGCAGGCTCAAAAGGTTGTAGAGTAAGTTTTTCCAACACAAAATTGAGATCCCAAGCAGGAGTAGGAGCTCTACGTGGGGGTCTTATATTTTTTGCCCCTCTAAGAAACTGCTTGAACAAAGGATGCGAAAACAATGGTGGGTCACAATCATAGTGAGCTGAGATTGCTGCAGCATGAATCTTAATGGAAGAGAAGGACAGACCCTTGTCCAGTAACTCAGTAAGATATTGAAGAGCCATACTCAAATTAGGCTCAGAAATCTCCAAATTCTTTGCTTTACTCCAAGAGAAAAATCTCTTCCATTTAGCTGCGTACACTTTCCTTGTACTAGGTCTTCTAGCTTCCATAATCACATTTAAAACTTGTTGAGGAAGTTGAGACCGGCTGTGTTTCAACACAGAATATGCCAGGCTGTCAGATGAAGAGAGTGAAGCCTGACATGGAGCAGATAACCGTCCTGCTGGTATAACAGATGTGGAATCAAAGGGAAAGGCCATGGAGGCTTCTTTACCAGACTCCGTAGTAGAGGGTACCAGTGTTGCGAGGCCAATCTGGAGCTATCAAAATCATCCTTGGCCTGTCCTGTCTGACCTTTAACAGTACCTTCGGAAGAAGAGGCAGAGGTGGAAAGGCATACACATGAAGGTTCGTCCAACTGAAAGACAGAGCATCCACTTTCCAAGCTGTGTGATGAAACCCTTTGTGCAAAACTGTGGCAGCTGGTGGTTTAGTGGAGAAGCGAACAGATCTATGTCTGGAGTTCCCCCTGACACTGTCAATGTCTGAAATACATGAAGATCCAGTTTCCACTTGTGGGGATCCATGATTTGTCTGCTTAACACATCTGCTAAGGAGTGCTGTGCTCCTGGCAGAAACCTTGCCTGAAGAGTTAGGTGCAAGCGTAGCGCAGTCTCCCATAAAATCATTGCTTGCCTGCATAGAGGATAAGAATGTGTTCCCCTTGTTTGTTGAAGTACCACATGACAGTTGTGTTGTCTGTTAGAATCAACACATGTCCTGGAAGAAGTAACTCCTTGAAAGCCAGTAATGCGAACTGGACTGCTAACATCTCCTTCATGTTGATATGTAGATGCTGTAGTCTGGCAGGCCACTTGTCTTGTATCCACTTTCCATGTAGATGAGCTCCCCAAGCAATGTCCGAGGCATCTGTCAGTAAAATTTGACTCGCCTCTGGCTGGGTCACAGAGAGTCCCTTGTTTAGGTGACATTCCTGAGCCCACCACAAAAATTCTCTTTGAAGGCAAGGTATTATTTGAATGACAGTGTCTAAATCCTGGCAGTGCTGTGTCCATACATTTTGAGATACCATTGTAACTTCCTCACATGCAGTTTGGCATTGGGAAGCACCAGAATACAAGATGCCATGAACCCTAATGCTTGAAGGACTGTCTCTGCAGTCAGCACGGACTGATGAGATAGTTGATGGAAGTAAAGTGATAGACTCTTTTGTTTGTCCGGGGTTAAAAGGCCGTCTGGGCTGCTGTATGCAGTCTCACACCCAGAAAGCACATGTCTTGAGAGGGTACTAGACTGGACTTTATTTCGCTTCACAGAATACCCTAGGCATCTTAGCACTGCTATAACATATTCCAGATGCTGTAGAAGGTCTTCCTTTTCTTGAGCCAGAATCAGGCAGTTGTCTAAATAAGGATAGATTTGAAGTCCTTGTAGCCTGAAGTAAGCTATCACTGGAGCCAGAACCTTTGGGAATACTCTGGGCGCAGTAGATAAGCCAAAGGGCAATGCAGAGAACTGATAATGAGAATCTCCAGCTCGAAACCGCAGATACTTCCTGTAACTTAGCCTGATAGGCACATGAAGGTAAGCTTCCGTGAGATCTAAAGTTACCATCCAGTGATCTTTGCCCAGCAAGGGTAAAAGCTGTTGTAACGTCAACATCTTGAACTTGGGAATGTCCAGATAAGTGTTGAGGAGAGATAAATCCAAAATTGGTCTCCACGTGTACCCCGTCTGTGGTACTAGGAACATGCGAGAATAAAATCCTAGGCCCCTTTCTGATACAGGGACTGGCTGAATGGCCCCCATTTGGAGTAACAGAGAAACTTGCTTGTGAGCCTCTTTTCTGTGTGGAGGAGGAACGTCTGGCATGCCTGTGAAAGGGGGCATTGTGTGGAAATAAAATCTGTAACCGTGGTGAATGATGTCCAACACCCATCTGTCTTGAGGAATTAAATCCCAATTTTCTTTGAAAAGAGACAGTTGTCCTTCCAAAGGAGCTGCCAGACGAGAATCCACTGGCAGCTGAAAAGGCAGGTCATTGGGTCTGTTTACGAAAAGGACTGACCCCTGCCCTCACCAGAAGTCTGAGCAGGTGAACTCCCTGTTCTAGGCCTAAAAGAACCTTGGGCCCTGCCCCTACCACGTCTAGACCTACCCCTAGACTGGGAATCATAAGCAGGATATGTCCACCCCTTAGCAGGCCAATTTCTACTAAACTTCGGTGGCTGTACCTGCAAAAAATCTTTAACAGTTTGCATAGACTTAGCTTTGTCCTCCATTTTCTTTAAAACTGCTTCCACAGGTGAACCAAACAACACATCAGACTGTAAAGGAGCATCCACCTTAGATTTTAATTGTGAAAGGAGATAATTTTGATATTTCAGCATGTGAAACTGACAATTCAATGCTCTCATGGCTAGAGTGGAAGAAGTATACACTTTCTTACCCCACCTATCTAACGCCCTTGCCTCTTTGTCAGTGGGAACAGGATTTTTAACCACAGAGGCTTTAACACCTTTAGGCCCCTGAGAAACAATTTCTGGGTCCGCCGTAGGACTCTTAAACAAATACTTATGAGCTTCGGGCACCCTATAGTACCTATCAGGTTTAACAGGAGCAGGAGGCAAGGAATCAGGGTTCAGGGAAGCCTCTGCAAAAACATCTTCTACCACAGTCAACACAGGAGGTATAGCTAAGGGCCTATGCTGGGGTAAAAACAAGAATTCCCTAAGCCTCTTCCTGGAATCAGAGTAATCCTGGCCTTCCCATTTAAAGTGCTCCCTCATGGAATGCAGAGTCTCTGAAAATGAAAAATCCTCAGGAGGAGAAGCCGAAGGAGTGGCATCATCCACATCAGAATCAGAATAATGAGGATACTCCTGCAAATCTTCCGCAGAAGACTCAGAAGCCCCTGAACCCTGTTCAAAACTGTCAAACTCTGGTTCCACCCTAGGCCTCTTATCAGGAGGGCCCATAGAACCTCTAATCATAGTAATCAAATCTTCCGCCATTTTAAGCATATGTTTCTTAGGTACAGAACCCGAAAGGCTAGGAGAAGCCCCTACTGAAACCGAACTTGGCCTTCCTCTAAAAGAAGTTTTGGCAACAGAAGGAGAGGCTCTAACTACATTGGGAAGAGAGGGAAGAATAGTTACCTGAGAAGCCCCGTCAGCCTGGCCTGCCTCCTGAGAGGGTACATCCTGTAACAGTAAAGTTTCTGCCTGAGACTCCATAGAAACTCCTGGCAAAACCTCTGGCTCCACTGAGCCTCTAAAGAACCGGCGTCCGGGACTGCCGGTTCATCAATCCTAGGTTTCGCTGTTTTGTCCTTACGCTTCTTGACGAAGCGGCCGGAGCATCCGACGGCATTTTATAATTGCAACGCTTCCCAAACACCAATCTGGCACAGTCTAACCTCCTCTTAATAGTGCGTTTGTTAAACCTAGCACAAGAGCGGCAACCAACAACGTCGTGCTCAGGCCCTAAACAAGGTATACACAATGTATGGTAATCCCTATGAGGTATCTGTTTCCCACAAGAAATACAGTTATTCACTTTTTCTGACATCCGGTTAAATACTGAGGCAAGAAAAAACCAAAATGTTCCCCAACGGGGTACTTAGCCAACTCTGATTCGGTCTGAAACTCCGGTTTCGGAAATATTTCAGAACGCCAACCTGCACTCGCAAAACTGCTTCTGCATCGGACAATGCGGCAAAAAAGACTGAGGATATGACGCCGGTCATGCGCATTAGTACCCTGACGTACTGACGTCAGTCTAATGCGCCCTGACCGACGTCAGCCTTATACTCTGGTATTCGGGCCGACTGGATGCGGACTATACCCAATAGTAAGGACTGCAGCAATGGAAGACGAAGAACATCTTAGATAGAGTACAAAAAATCTCATTCAAACCCAATTACTGTCTACCAAGTAAGAGAATTCCTAATCTCCTTCTCAAAAGGCAGCTGTCCAGGCATATTGTATTTCCAGTACTGATTAACAGAAGCTCATTGTTGACTGCATTAAGCCACTCCAAGTTGGTCAAACCAACGTTGAGCGATCTCTGAGTTGGTATATTTAGTTGAGGGGGGCACAGCCCCCCCCCATTGAGAGGTGTGGGGGGTAACCCCCCCCCCCCACTTGATTAGGATTGTGAAGTTTGTGCTGTTTGCGGCCTCGTGAATTTTTTCCCTAGGAAAAATTTGCAGATGTGGCCATTGTGGCTTAGTGTTTTCGATATTTTGGGTTTGAATATTACGTGTTCGAAAAAAAAGTGTCTTCGATTGCATAATATAGACCTGCTTAAGGGATGGGTGGGCATGCAGCAGGCATAATGCATGCCCACATGTCATGCAGTGGGCACAATGTATGTCCATTGTGTCAGTCTTACACTATGCCCATATTGTACAACTGACACACTTTTTTTTTTTTGAAAATCAGCCCTATTCTCCTATAAGCACTTGTTTCCCATAGGTACTTCAATCTCAAAAGGGAACATTAACTCACAGTATCCTGAAAGAGTGCCATCATCAGGAAAGCAGAGTTCCTGTGTATCCTGTAATAGTATACTTATCTTAAGATAAGACTTCCCTGTACTCCTCAGATGCACAATGAAATTATCAGTGCTGGTGTTATATGTAAATGTTATGAAAAACACTATTACCATATTTAAATTAATACAAAATTGGAATGTAATGCTATCACCTTGGGGGTGACATATGCAACCAGAGTATTAGCAAAACAAAGAATGTCAGCAAAACATAGTGAATAACGTGGAGACTTTCTAAAAAGTAAATGTTTGGTAAATCAGTCATAAATATTGCCAATATTTTCATATCTGCATTAATACTGCAAAAGCTGTGTGACCTACAGACAGCCCTGTGGTGTCATCTTATACACATCAATGCATACAATTTTGCCACTTGGTACCTACCATCTACATGTTTGTAGAGTAACACTGATGTTTTGAAATATTATACATATAATTTGCATAGGTTTAATTATATCACAAAACTGCAGTGTGGCCTGGTCATCATACAGCAGAACAGTTCTTCCACTGACACTTGGGGTCTCTTTTGCAAGCTAAAAGAGATATATGCCTGGGTTTGCACACAAAGCTAGCAATTTATGGCAAATAAAATACAATTTTCTTTCATAAATTCCCAATGTAAAATCAGCATAATCAAACACGCCTTTGAAATTGAAACTAGTGTGTACTGTCTAGTGAAGAACTCTTTTGTCTGTAACTCCCATTATTTATGAGACATTGCAAAACATATGAGGTGCATTTCAAAAGAGGATTTCGGACAAAAGCTTTCAGGAATCAAGTGGCTTCCTGGTTTAGAAGAATTCAGGATGAAAGGAAATTTCTGCTGCTTAGGACTGAATGAGTTAACAGGTATACAGACCCAGACATGTTCCTCTCCTCGCCACTCCTCCCTCCCAGGGAAAGGCAAGTGGGTAACACTCCCATCATTCCTCTCCCTCCCCAGCCAGCTCATCCACTGCCTATGATACTATCTGAACTGGGCCGTATGGGTCATAGTCAGGACTGCAATTGTACATAGGGTATCAAGCAATACACACCACTACAAGGTACTCAACTAAGCTGTGCACTGTTTCAGAATATGATAACCAACAGCTAAAGGCCATGCCCCTTCACTCCTCCCTACCAATATCATCCAGTGTTAGGGCAGTTAATCAAACCTCAGTTACTTGGGATGCAGTCAGAAACGGTTCTACAGCATGAAGCCTGGCTGGTTGCATATTAGTAGCAGCAGAGAACACAGTTTGCAGGTTAGGGTTAAAATGAATGGAATGGCGTAAGGAGACCAGTTCGTGAGACTGATGCAAGTTCTCTGCCCTTGTAAGCTGCTCCAATTTCAACCAATGCCAGCAGTTTGTCCACAATGCCTTCCAAATTCTTCTATTCATGTATCAGAAATGGAAACTTAATTCAGAATGAAAAGTCAAGAAGAGAAATGGTGAGGTCATTAGCATCCATCTTATTAAGGGACTTGTCTTAAAGTTGAAGTACCATAAGATCTGGGCCCAAGGTCGTGGTACACATCTCTGAATCTTAAATCTGTATAGGACAGGAAGACAGTAGCTCATGCCCTATATCTTGTGCAGTAGCATACAAAGCAGGACTGCCAAGCCTTTCATGTATGTGAAACTAACCTGGTGTGAAAATTAAAATACAGTGGTGATCTTAATCAGTCCAAGAAGCATAAATCTGCAGGTCATGTGTAACATTACTGATGGCTGTTCTCTAGTCATGGCATTAATATACATTCTGTAATGGCTGCAGAAATCTCAAGGCAGAGCAATGAAGAAGACTTCAATACTAGTTCAAATGTTTGTTGATTTTAGCTTTCAAAAAAAAATGTATTCCCTCTGTAAGTGAGGAATTCAGGCAAGTACCTGAATCACTTGGTCATGTTTAATTGCATCACTGTCATCCCCAAGGGCTTATAGTGCTGGTATTTGTTTCGGGAGAGGCTGCGAGACAAAATGCATTTTTTCATGTTTTCCAAGGCTGCATGCTTCAAGCAAGGACTTAGGTGTAGTAAATCAGGCTGCAGGTTATAACTTCTGAGTGTGATGAGGACAAAAGGAGTACAACAAGCTCATCCAGATACAGTACAGAAATAAACTGGAAAGGTCAGGTTATAAAGGATAAACAAAAAAAAAAAAAAAAAAAGCAAATGATGAAGCAGAGATCCCTGGGCTACAGTCTACCTTAAGAGAACAGGGAGAAGTGCAATAACAATTTTCACTTACTTCTATCTTCATTAGGTAGTTTGAGAAACAGCTGATTTTTGCCTGGGGCAAATCCTAAAGCCAATATAAAGGGAGCATAGTGGATGAATACTCACGGTACTACTTTGTTCTTCCATCCCCTACTGAGGGAAGGTCGGTTGCTCTTGTTCATAGGAGGTTACTAGGCCCCAGGGCCCTTATTAACCTAGCCAAATTCAACCTGTGTTCCCAAGGGTGTCTGCTTCAAGCAAACACTAAAATCAGCACTATTGTCTCTGTCTAAGAGGGACACAGGCGGAACCCCTGGGGTGAATTTCCAGTTACCCATCCAATCGTCCAAATTGAGCTTAAATATGGCCAATGAGAGGCTTTGTTTAACATGAATAGGAAGCTTGTTCCAAGGGTGGACAAATCTGTCTCTCCAGCAAGTTCTGTTGATGTAACATACCAGGTTAAGGTCCTTTCAGTGAGTGACCCGTGTGCCATTTGACTTGCGAATGTGCAACATTTCCATCAAAGCTGGGTCAGAGTTTGCTCTATATGCAAGGCACAGGTTGCCTCTGAGCAGTCTGTACGACACAGAGTAAAGTGACAATAATTTCAGTCTGCCTGCATAATACAGATCTTAAAGACCCTGAATTTTCTTCATAAGGAACCTCTGTGGTCTTTCCAATTGATCCTGGTGTTTGGAAAAGTGCATACGAAAGGGAGCATTGTACTCTACTACTGGTCTGATGAGGGAAGAATACAGGTGGGTTATAACCTCTTTTTTACTGGAGGCAATGCCCTTACTTATGAGATGAGCAATATAAAATGTCCTTCTTACCACTGTGGAGACATGGTGATCGAAGTTGAGGTCGCCGTCAACCTGTGTGCTTAGGGTATTGCTATTAATGTGGTGGCTTGCAGGAACATCACCCTTGCTGAATGGGATGATAATGCATTTTCTTGCATTAAGTTTAACAGCATGACTTTGGCAACAGTCATTAGTTTGCGCAAGACCTTCTTCAGGATGTTGACATGGATAGGGGTTTCAATGATCGCTCCCAGTTTGCAGTCATCAGCAAACTGTCAGTTACAGTCCTTTAGTTTTAGTCTGCACTTCGGAGAAGTAGATTCTGAACAGTAGGGGTCCCAGAACCTATCCCTGTGGAACACCAGTGGTTGCTGGAGGAGGTGGTGCCCTCTATTTTGACCATATGAGTTCTATCAGTAAGTCAGTTTGCACCCACCTGACAATATATGGGTTGATTCCTAGCTGGCCAAGTTTATCAATGATGCCTGAGTGGAGGATAGTTTCAAAGGCCTTGGCTAAGTCTAGGTAGGCCATAGGCACAGATTTTTTCCTTGTCTAGGGCTTTGGTGACTGTCTTGAAGAAGTCCACCAAGTTTAACAGGTATGATTTCCCCTTGACAAAGCCAAACTGGGTGGGGATGAGCATTTGGAAATTTCCTATATCTGTGTTAGTAAGGTCCATGATGATTCAATTCCATGGCCTTGCAGATAAGGCTGGTCAGACTAATGGGGCTGTAGTTCCTGGGGACTGTGGATGCACTCCCTTTGTGCAAAGGGATGATTGTAGCTGTTTTCCACTCCACTGGGCTGAAACTAGTGCTTAGGTTGTGATTGAAAACAGTGCTCAGTGGTGATGCGAATTCCTGTTTTAACCTGTGTAGAACACAGCTCAGGATGTTGTTTGATCCCGTAGAGGCTGTTCATGGCCTCGGAGAAGGCATTTAAGACCTGCTCTCAAATATATTAGATGGAGGTCGGGTGTTTGGGATGCTTTGGGTATATGTGGCAGGAACAGGGGAGTGAAGTTTTCAATGAACCTTTCAGCCAGCAGGTTTGCTATATCCACAGGTTCTACATATGTAGTAACATTAACTATGAGTTCAGCGCAAATCTGGGCCTTACCTTTGAGGTTACCTCATTACCACAATTAACAGAACATGCTGGAGGGACAGGCTCATCTCCCAAAGACTGCCCATACACTGGAATAAGATTCCCATTCATGTCAAGCAGAGCACCTCGCTGGCCCTCTTCAAGAGAAAGCTTGACGAGTAGATGGGTAATGGAAAGTTCACTTCAGGGATCATTCCAGTTGCCCTATTGGATAGGGTCACTGTGAACTAACACTGGGTGGCACGGTGCCCGGGGAATTTTTTGGGGCTAGGCTTGTAAAGGCTCCAGGGCCATTAGCCTAGTACACACCTATGAAACTATGAACTAATTATGCCTTGTGGTTATCCTTAGTTAGGGAAGCTAATTTGGATTCATAGTTAGCTTTGGAAGACTTCAATAGGAGTCTTATTTGCCTGTTTAAGTTGAGGAGGGAGTGTTTTCAGTTTTGAGACCGTACCTTCCTGCTCTTAAGACAGCAATTTCTTTCTTCTATTGTATAGCCTGCATTAATAAGGACCACTAATAAGGTACCGGCTTTGGGAATCCCATGACAGAGAGCTTTAACAAATTACAACCTAGCACAGAAATGTTGAAAGATTAGAAGACAGCAACAAAGAATAACTGTACGAGGTTAAGAGCAAAACAATCCGGGAACTAAAAGTCCAATTAGCATAACAATGGAGGCAGGGAAAGACACAATTAAGTCCTGATGGAAATGCTGCTGTTTTTTCTAGACAGTAAAGATGCTCAGGTCAACAAGCAGCATGAGTTCATGTGCAGAACCAGCTCCCAGAAGAATAACACACAGTTTTATAAATGGATCACAAGGAATCCTGATAATGATGTCTACCTAGACTTCAGCAAGACTTTTGATTCAATCCCACAGAAAAGACTGTTACAAAAACTGCAGTGATTGGGGGTAGGACTAAGACCAAGAAACTGGACTGCAGCATGGATGAAGGGAGGGCTGGACATAAATGGCTGTGGAGAGAATTATGCTGTGAGGAATAAAGGAAGTGGATGGTGAAATACCACAGAGACTGCTCCAAGGTCTAGCAATCTTCATTACACTCTTCTAACACATCTGAGGAAGCCAGAATATGATCCACTTTTTCACAGACAAAGCAAAGAAGGTGCAACATAAGAAAGTTGAGAGATATTCTAAGGAAGGACAAGGAGGGCTGGACTAAATGGGAAGAAAGGTGGCAGTTAAAATTCACTGGAAAGAGATACAATGTACTGTACTTAGACCACAGCAACCCAAATGGGAAGCATCAGTTGGGAGTGCAGCAGATGTCAATATAGCAGCAAAATGATCAGAAGGTGCTGCTCACACCTGGAATGTATGACAAAGTATAGGGAGAAAGCTGTAGCAGCAGCGAACAGAGTGCAGGAATGTACCATCAGGTGGACAGACTCCAAAAGGAAAGTGCTTCAGCTCTTCTAGACTCATTTCAGGCCATATAAAGAAAGGGACATCATGCTGCTTGAAACAGTCCATTGAAAGGCCACCAGAAGAGCATGTGGGATTGATAAAAGAGTATAACTACAGACAAGGAGAGAGGAGGCAGCAATATATAGACCTGCTTGAAGTAGCTGCTGCCCCCAGTCCGTTTTTAGGCAGTGTCTGCCTACTCAACATTACCACCTAGCAAATTCCAACTTAGGAAGGTTCTACTCAGTGCCAGAAGTCATAGAAAAGATTTCTGAGCTCGAGGTCTCTCTGCTGCTTGAGCACAGACATATATGTAACAGATACTTAGTTTCACTTCAATGAAAGCACCCCTTCTATTTCTGGCTTTGGCACCTATCGTGCATTCGGGCCTACGAGCAACTATGTGAGAGAGTTGTCTTTGCTAGAGACCACTTCACATGAAAGCAGATTCCTCACAATCCTAATTTTGAAATTTGAAAATCCAAGTCATCATAAACAAAATCAATTGCAGCTTAAAAGCCAGCTACAGATCACCCTGCATAGCTCACCCAGATCATGATAGCTACCTCAGTGCTGTAACTGATATTATAACTTCAGTGCCATAGCTGACATTTCTATAAACCTAAGTACATTTATTCTATGTGACATGAATCACCTTGCAGTAAACTAGTCCACCTGCGCTACAAATGGAAAGCATGCGCAACTCTTTCTTGATTACATAAATGCAAACTATTTAGAACATATTGTAAACATCTTGTTAAGGAACACAGTATCCTGGAGCTTGTCCTTACTAACACAGTCCCTGTTATACAACTCCACAGGTATCACCCCCTTTGTCAAATTAGACCACAAATTGGTATCCCGGAGTTTGTCCTTACTAATACTGTCCCTGTTATACAATTCCACAGGTATCACCCCATTGTCAAATTAGAACACAAATTGGTATCCTGGAGCTTGTCCTTACTAATATTGTCCCTGTTATACAACTCCACAGGTATCACCCTATTGTCAAATTAGTCCACAAATTGGTTACGTTCATCTATAAGACTGGAAGCTCTTCACAAATAAATACTTGGGCATTTAGGGACTGCTCAAAATAAATACCCTGCAGCTTAACAGTGACCTAAATGAATTCCACTGCATCTCTACTCAGACTGACACTATAAATGCAGCCAAAGACTTTACTTCTAAATTCCATTCATATTAAATAATTGTATAAAGGAAGCAGTATGTACATGCACCATATACTCAAGAAAGAAAATCTAAAAAGAAACCATTACAGTGGAACACTTGCTTCAACAAATTCTACAATAAAGAGAAGAAAGTGCCATGTTCTTCTACGTGTTCACAGTCTCCATATTAAAAGGATACTCAAAGAATTTAAAGCAGCAGTCAGAAAACACAGAGATAATTATGAACTGTACCAAAAGCAATTACAAATCCTCCTTTAACCATGTGAAGAAGATGACAAACAATACCCATCATCGTTCATGTTCTGAATTGATTTGTAATATTACCCATTCTGATCCCAAAGCAATGCCCGCTATGCTACCTGAGAAATGTTGGGAGAGCTTTACCCTACCCACCATCATACCTGCTATGTGTCTAACCCTTAAGATCATTATGTAACAATTCCTGGCAGCCCTTTCCAAAACAAGAATATGACATCCATGGGACCGGATAATATTCCAGGAAACATAATTAGTGCCAAGTATGGTCTATTAGAACCTTTGTTAAAGTTCTTTAACAGGAATCTTACAATGAGCTTATCCCTGAAGGGTAGAACATAAGAACAGTCACACTGGTGGGAAAAGACTTCAGAGTTAAGTGCTGCTCAAAACATAAATTTATTACTTAAAAAAACCTCATAAAACAACAATAGAGGTTAAGCGCTTTCGTCCTCTGATAACTGGACTTCATCAGAACAAACCTGAAGGCTAGAAAATAGCCATTGTGATGCCCCTACATAAAGGGGGTCCAACCACCAACTCTGGTATTTATAGACCCATTAGTCTTCGCAGCCTTACTTGTAAAGCCATGGAACTTATCATTTCTTTTTTTTTTTTCAAAACAGGTTTATTGTTTTAACACATAAGAGAAATATCATAACAATTTTATACAAGTAATTAAAAATAGGTATTATTATAATACTCAACAAAACAACTAAAGTATTTACAAAGACATCCACTACAATCAGATCAATTAAACTAAAATACCGTGCTATTGAAATTAGAATTTTTTTAACAAATTTTGTAAATTATCCCATACAATATAATATGATGTTTTTCTAGTTGTTCTCATTCTAATTGTGCTTATTTCCATATGGCACATTATATTCATAACATTTTTAAATTCATTGAACGAAGGAGGTGTATCTGAAATCCAATTTCTAGTTATTATTTTCCTGGCCACTGCTAGGATAGACCATAACAAGGGAAGCTTAATCTTTTTAACACATTGAGGTACAGGTGTGTTGAATAATATAAGAGACTTAGAAATAATGAAATTATCTGTAAAAATAGCCTGCAAAAATTCATTAATTGACTTCCAGTATTCTTTCAACTTCATACAGTCATAAAACATACGAGCCCAGTCAGCATTAATTTCTAAATTACATCTCTTACATAGATTATCTTTATTATTTATTTTATTCATCATCAAAGGTGTATAAAAAGATCTATGTAAAAATTTCCATGTATAAAGTCTCCAGACAATGGAAGATGTAGTTCTATAAGCAGATTCCAATATATATTGTTTATCTTGTTGAGTTGGTGGGTCCCCATTAATAGAGGTGAAATAATTCCAGTATGAATCTACACTGTAAAAAGTTTCTTGTCTGATAATTTTATGTATATATGAAAGTTTACCTTTATCAGAAACTTTATGCTGTAAATTTAATATCAAGTAATCAATCAGTTTTGGAATAGATTCTTTAACTGTTATAGACATTAGATCTATTCTATCAATGAGATGTTGTCTAAAGATCTGAACCTCTAACCAGCAAGTTTCTCTTAGATCAAATTCTTGTTTTAAGAAATCTAGATTTTTAACTTTATTATCAGATATCAGCTGATACCAGTACTTTACATCATTATCTATAGCCAAATGAGCTCCTTCAGAAGTAGATGACATAAGCATACCCTGAGTATACATTATAGGGAATACAATAAAATTCCATTCCCTATACTTAGGGTGCATGAATATAAAGTTACGATAACTAATAATAATATTTAATGGGTAATAAACCATATATTTAGGTGTAATAGGTGAAGTACAAAATTCCTTTAGCAACCACAACATGGAGTTATTTACAATCATATTTTTATGTGTTAAGGAGATTTTCATGAAGTGCATACTAATTAGCTCCCAATAATCTTTCCATTTTGCGATATATGACTGATCTATTAATAAAGTAATAACTTTTCTAATAGAAGAGATAATATATAAATTAAAGTCTGGAAAAGAAATACCCCCTTGAGACCAGCTATTAGTATGTTTCTTTAATGCAATCCTAGGTCTATTAGGTGCCCATAAGAAATTTAACATTAGTGTATTCAGTTTCTTGATAATTATTTTTGCAGGTGAAAGTATTATTGATTGTATTAAGTATAAAATCTTGGGGAATATTATCATTTTAATAATTGTAAGTCTCTCCTCCATAGTAAAAAAACATATTATTCCAGGTATTAAAAAGATTTTGTATATTAAGAAAACAGGTATTATAGTTATTATATATAATAGATTTGATATCTTTAGATAGTATTATACCTAAATAAGTTATCTGACCTGAATTGGGTACATATTTAGTAAAATCACTAATGAGAATATTTTTTCGTGTATATATAGGTAGTATTTTAGTTTTTTCTTCATTGAATATTAAACCAGAAATACTTTTAAAATTCATCATTTTATCAAATAAAGACTGCATAGAAGAATTAGATCCTGCTGATGTAATTAGAACATCTGCAAAAAGTTGAATTTTTGATGTTGTATTTTCGTCTATTTCAAAACCCTCTATGTCAGTACTGTTTCTAATCAAATTAGCCCAAGGCTCCATTACTAAAGTGAATAATAGTGGAGAAAGTGGACATCCTTGCTTTGTACCTTTAAGAATGGGTATTTTTTGTGAAACATATGTTCCTACCTTAATATAAGCCAGCGTTCCTTTGTATAAATGCTCAATTAAATTTACAAATGCATCAGAGAAGTTTGTGCATTTCAGTAAGGTAAACAGATAGTCCCAACTTACTGAATCAAATGCTGAACCTATATCAAGACTAATAAGTGTTAAATCTTTCTTTTTCCTATTTGCAAAATCAATTAATGTTAAAGTTCTTCTTATATTATCAAAAGTATTTCTATTTACAATGAAGCCCGTCTGATCTATATCTATAATGCCGGGATGATTGTCTTCAATCTATCAGCAAAAATACTCATAAACATTTTATAATCAACATTAAGTAATGAGATGGGTCGATATGAAGAACATCTAGTTGGATCTTTATTAGGTTTTAAAATTGGTGAAATAAATGTATATTGCCAAGATGGGGGGGGGTTATTAACTCAGTTTGGGCCAAAATAAAAACCTTATGTATTAATGAATATGTAGTTTGAGAAAGGATTTTATATATCTCTGGTATAATACCATCATTACCCTGTGCTTTGTTTGATTTAAGCTTATTTATTTGTGTAATAACTTCTGTATATGAAATACTCTTGTCCAATAGTTTAATCTGTTGTTTATTAAGCTTTTTATTCATGTTTGCGGTTATAAACTCCTTTATTTTATCTTTAGGTTCCATGTTAATGTTGTTATGGTTAATCTTGTGAAAGTGATTTCTAAATTCATCCAGTATTTCTGGTATACTAGAAACATTCTTCTTTTTCCTTAGAGAAAAGATTTCTTTGATATGGTTTTGTTTATTCAATCTTTTTGTTTTATTTTTAAGTCTATGTAAGTATTTGGGGCTTATTGAATAAGACAAAAACTTGTATTTCTCTAAAGTTATTTTAACCTTATGAGTTAAAATTTCTTTGTATTTCTCATTTAGTTTGTTTATTTCTTCAATAACTTTCTTGTCCATAATATTTTCTTTATTATTATGTTTATAAGAGTCTAATTTACTTTGACTATCTAACAATTCCTTATCCCAAGATTTCCTTTTATTATTATACCATCTGATACTTTGTCCATATAGATATGATTTTAAGGCATCCCAAACATAGACAATGGAGACTTCAGGAGTATTATTTATGTCTAGAAAATGTTGTACTTCTGAAAGTATATATTCTTTATAGTCTTTTAGCTGAGTTAAGTATGCTGGTATCCTTTTGATCTGAACATTATGAGTATTTTTATCATGAATTCAAAAACAATTGAGTTATGATCAGATATAGGACATGAAATGATTTTGGAATTAATTAAATCTGTTACCATCTGGTTAGAAATAAAGACCCTATCTATTTTTGAATAAGTTTTGTATCTGTTAGAAAAAAAGGTGTATGGTAATGATTTTGAATCTATCTGATTATTAATATCATTCAAATAAGAATTAGCAAAATCATTTAAATGTTTTGCATTAGATGTAATTCTTCTTTTCCTTATAGTGGTAGTATCACTTTCATGTAGTATACAATTAAAATCACCAGCTAAAATAATATCCCCTATAGAGAATGAATTCCAGGTATCCAATATACATTAATTAAAGTGTAAGTCTTCCCATTAATTTGTATTGTAACCATACAAAACATTTCTTTGTCATCCTGAAAAGACTTAATGGTTTTAGGAATGGGCATACTTTTATTCCATAAAATAGCCACTCCTCTTTTTTTCTGAGTGTGCTCTGAACTAACCAATACTGTATACTTATTAGTGGCTAGTTTATCAATATCTTTTTTCAAGAGATGGGTTTCTTGCAGGAAGACTAGATTGGCCTTGTGTAAATTAATGTATCTTATTAGGCTTGCCCTTTTACACGGATTATTCAATCCATTAATGTTTAAAGAAATTCCTTTTAAAGATGTCATTTGGCATTTTTAAAACTCAAGAATCTTATGATCGAAATAACAAATAACAAGATAAATAATGTTACATCTCCTCTTTTAGGTGTACCTTTAAATATAGCTGTATTTATTAAATCTCTTATGGGATTTTGTATAGGATTCAATTTTGTTTGTAGTGACAATGAGTGTACAAAATATATTGTGGATGTCAAAACTATATACATATAACAATGAACAAGTGAAAATAATGTAAGGATTAAACCTTGCATCCAGCCTGGAGTTGAAAACTCCAACTTAGAGTAGTATTTACTACTCAAGTTAACCCCTACCCTAAGCAGCAGTACCTCAGCTACCACCTTATCAATTTAATACTAGTTATATTTAACTGAGGTTAACAGTTTTCAATTCAATTATCTATCAAGACAAAACTACACATTTGGTAAAACAGCATCATATAAACTAAAATAAACTTTTTTTTTTTTTTTAAAACTGTTCATACTACTATATAGATCTATGTAATATATAACACTTGAATTCAAATAGCATTCAAATAATCTTGATGTTAGAAATCAAGAGGAGAGAAAATTAGGTTCTAACATTCATTTAAATCAAAAACTTTGGCTAATATGATTCAGACATTACATATATTAAGATGCATCTATTTTCTGTCATGTGAATACTATTAACAGCTACCAAAAAAAAATCTTGAATTGTTTGTATATGAGCATTTACTTAAACTCATTATTGTCAATAGAGTAAAATATTGTATTCATAAAAATTATTATAAATCATATTGCATAGTTATGCAAATTCTCAGAAACACTTGCATTATTAAAAAAAAAGCCATCACACACATACACACAGACACACACACACATACACACACACACACATATATATATATATATATATATATATATATATATATATATATATATATATATCTGATCTCACTGAGTTATGTCCTTGTTGAGCACTATCCTACTTGCTGTCCCTAGAATAAATCTGTCTGCTTTATAGAAAATAATGCACAGCAAACACATTTTAGTAACCAGATTTTACAATCATGCTAACCTACTGCTTTAAAATATATCTCTTGACATTTCTTCCAGAATAGAATTATAAAATTGTTTATGCTTGTCAATCAGATGAATTAAATGAATTATAATAAAGTATATGTTTGGAACAGAAGTTTTTAACACAGATTATTATGCTGCTAAGTAGATTTTCAAAAACATTTAAATAAATGTTTCATTTTCTATGCCTTCTAAAATAAGACATTTACTTACTACAAGAAACTACATCATTTAAACTCATTATAACTGACATTTTATGAATAGAGTATTTTTCCTGAATCTGTGGTGTGTCAGTATGATAACTAGGTCAGAGGTTATACTAACTGCTTTCAGTTTCTCTGTGAGAATTCTGTGAGTTGAAGTTTTTGAAGTAGTTCATGGACACTGTGCATGAGACAGCCCACATCCCAGATTGTCTCCCTTAACATTTTGGCGGGAAACTTATTAAAACTTGTGGCAAACATTCATTTTGTCAATAGAGTAAAATATTGTATTCATAGAAATTATTATAAATCATATTGGATAGTTATACAGATTCTCAGAAACACTTGCATTATTATATAAAAAACAAAAAAGCCATCACACTTACACACACACATACACACATACACACATACACACACACACACACACACACACATATATATATCTGATCTCACTGAGTTGTGTCTTTGTTGAGCACTATCCTACTTGCTGTCCCTAGAATAAATCTGTCTGCTTTATACAAAATAATGCACAGCAAACACATTTTAGTAACCAGATTTTACAATCATGCTAACCTACTGCTTTAAAATATATCACATGACATTTCTTCCAGAATAGAGTTATAAGATTATTTATGCTTGTCAATCAGATGAATTAAATGAGTTATAGTAAAGTATATGTTTGGAACACAAATTTTTAACACAGATTATTATGCTGCTGTTAAGTAGATTTTCAAAAACATTTAAATAAATGTTTCATTTTCTATGCCTTCTAAAATAAGACATTTACTTACTACAAGAAACTACATCATTTAGACTCATTATAATTGGCATATTTTATGAATAGAGTATTTTTCCTGAATCTGTGGTGTGTCAGTGTGATAACTATGTCAAAGGTTATACTAACTGCTTTCAGTTTCTCTGTGAGAATTCTGTGAGTTGAAGCTTTTGAAGTAGTTCATGGACACTGTGCATGAGACAGCCCACATCTCAGATTGTCTCTCTTAACATTTTGGCGGAAACTTATTAAAACTAGTGACAAACATTCATTTAGTAGTGTAAATGCATGTAAACATGACAAAACCTTCACAATGTATTCCACAGACCATTACAGCCTCTTACTTCTTTTCAGAAAGAGAAACAAATTGAATCACAGCTTGCCATTAAATCTTCAGATATTTTGACTGGTTATGAAATAAAACATTATAACTGACATATTTTATGAATAGAGTATTTTCCTGAATCTGTGGTGTGTCAGTGTGATAACTATGTCAAAGGTTATACTAACTGCTTTCAGTTTCTCTGTGAGAATTCTGTGAGCTGAAGCTTCTGAAGTAACTCATGAACACTGTGCATGAGACAGCCCACATCTCAGATTGTCTCTCTTAACATTTTGGCGGGAAACTTATTAAAAACTAGTGACAAACATTCATTTAGCAGTGTAAATGCATCTAAACATGACAAAACCTTCACAATGTATTCCACAGATCATTACAGCCTCTATGTAAGTGAAATTAAGTCCAAAATTACCAACAAGCAATAAAACTCAACATTCTTCTCCCAACTCAATTTTCATACAAATCCTATTATTCACTGTGCCCACACAATCAAAAGCATTTCTATATATTAATAAAGAAAAGAAAAAGAGTAGAAAATAAAAGGGAGTGAGGCAGAAATAAAAAATGTAAGAGAAAGCTGTAAGAAGTATATACAATGGAATGTTACTTACTGTTTATATTAATAGAGTTAAAAATAAAACATATTATTTACTCTTATTTAGTTCTGATTATTATTAGTTAAAGCATAACAGATTATTTACAAACAGGCATAAGCAGTATAATCAAGAAAGTATAATTAGAAATAGCATTTGAAGAACTTATCAAAACTTTTACAAGGAATAAATGTTATTATTCTATTAATGATATTTTCATTACTGTTCTCTCCCTGCCCTCCCCCACCCTTTACCCACTACATAATCTAAATAGAATGTCATTGTTTAAACAAAGAAAATAATAAAAGGAGAAGGAAAAAAAAGGTAAAGATAAAAAATGTATCAAATTACTAACCTTACTTCTTTTCAGAAAGAGAAACAAATTGAATCACAGCTTGCCATTAAATCTTCATGTATTTTGACTGGTTATGAAACAAAACATTTCTTTGCACATAGAGAATAACTTTGATTAAATCTTTTCCAAAATATTTGTGGCTTTCTGGAAATGCAGGAACTATATTCAAAAAGATTAATAATGAACTAAAATGATGAGAGAGAAAAAAAAACATATAACAAATCATTTGTTTTTTAGTCTCTTCTTCTTCTCTGAAGTCTTCCACGAAGCTTCAGTTGCCAATCTCTTTAATGAAGAACTAGCCCATTCCATTTCTTCTATTTTATCCAAAATCCTTTTCCTTTGACAAACAGTAAAGCAGAGTCTAAATCATCGAAAACCTTAGGACCATCAGGAAGGAAGATTTTAAGCTTGGCAGGAAACAGAAGGTATGTTTTAAACTGTGCTTTTTAAGCTCCCTTATTAGTGGGAGAAAAACAGTTCATTTAGGTATTACGATGGAAGAATAGTCATTGTCAAAGCACAGTTGTCTCATTAATCTTAACAGGAGCTTTAGCCCAAGCAGATTTAAGAACCATCTCTTTATCAAAAGATGATAGAAATCTAACTATAACTGATCTAGGATATTTTTGTTAGAGTTAGTATTAGCTATAGATCTATGTGCTCTTCGATACCAAAAGAGAATGCTTCTGGTAAGTCTAAAGTTTTAGGGAGCCAAGTTGTTAAAAAGAAGTAATATTGTTACCTTCAATATTTTCTGGCAGTCCAAAAATCCTAATGTTATTGTGCCTAGATCTATTTTCCAGGTCATCCAGCTTTGTTTGTAAATGTGTATTTTGTTTCAGCAGAAACTCAATGTTGATTTCCTCTTCTTGGATTCTATTTTCCATGTCATTCACAGCTTCTTCTATGCCTGTCATCTGGTTCTTCTGTTGTTGCAGGTCTGTATGTAACAGGTCTATTTGTTTTGTAGTTTTTTCTATGAAGGTGTCTATTTTAGTATCCATTTTATCCATTTTATCAGTAAGTTGCTGGATTATAAGTATCAGAGACTGAAGTTCTTTCTTGATGCTAGAGTCTTGAGAATTTGTCTTACTGGAACTCATTTCAGACTGATAAACTGACAGGAAAATTTCCACAGTGATTTCTGACAGGAATATTGTTAAGATTTCCTTTCTTTTTTAGATATAGTTCAAGAACTATATAAAACAAACGTATTTAGAAAGAAAATTACTTCAAAAATTAATTTTTTAAGTAATTAATTCCTGTCAGTGTAATGAAATTGGTGGAGCTGAAGAAATCTGCTGCTATCCTGTGTTCATCCTTGGCCACGCCCATGGAACTTATCATTTCTGATCTCATACATTTATCAATTATTAATCAGTTAGTCCTGGACCCACATCAGCTTGGCTTTAGCATAGGAAGGCCATCCTTCTTAATCCTGTAAACATCTTAGAGTGGAACTCCAGAAGCTGATAATGCTTATGTGGGTGCACACAACATACTCAGACTTGGCAAAGGCATTTGATAGTATCTCCCATATAAGCATTACTGACACACTAGTGAATCTAAACACCAATCCATGTGTACTAAGATGGTTAACAAATTAGCTATCAGATGGAATGTATGTGGTTAGAGCTGTAGGTGCCTCCTTAGTGAGTAAAAATGTTCAAAGCTTGGTACTGGGTCTTCTATTCAGCATTTATTTTTCTGACTTACAAGCCATAACTCCAGGTTTCTGGTCAATAACATTTGTTGACAACTATAAACAAGGGGTTGTTACTCAAACAACTGCAAAGTGAAGGTACTCAGGATGGAGAGGACTGTATATAAACAAATTGGTGCAAAGAAAACAGCCTCAAAATAAAAGACAAAAATGTAGCATAATCCACTTTGTAAAATAAACAATTCCTCATCATACCACATAGATGACAAACTCCTTAAAAATGGCAGGTCATTAAAGGTTTATTTAATTTTTATTTTATGTTTGTCATCTAGTGGGTAGGCAAGTCCAAGGACTTTTTCAGCCACGACCTGTGCCCAGTGTGCAAATTCAAAGTAAAGATAAAACACATTTCAGAGAAAGGGTAAATATGAATTATTGTAGAATTATAAACAGTTCAAATACAAGCAAAGAAGCAAATACATGATATGTGTAGCTCAAATGAACCAAGATGAAGTACATACAAGCCAAATCATTGATACTTAAAATAACTACCTCTAGTGATGTGCATGGATGCAAAGATTAACATTGATATATGACAGATTGAGATAAAAAAGATGCTAAGAGTAAACTAACAGAAATTTAAATATTTACACTTGATAACACTTAACGGAAGATGCAAAAGGAAGGGATTAAGCTCTCTCTAAAGCAGATGTATTTATTTTTAACTAGATCAGTATGAATGGATTTTTGAAGTGTTTCAGATTAACAATTTGCCTAATATTTTCAGGAAAAGCGTACCAGTTTTCTGGAGCAATTTTAGAGAAGAATCTTACACAGCTAGTAAGAGTATAGACAGGGTAGTCGTAGGAATTCTGACTTTTATAGGTAGTATGAAGAGGTTTTAATTATCAATTTACTTAGCAGTACGAGAAAAGTATCTTGCATGTAATATTTTGAAGGTGAGAGCATTGAGCAGAGCAGTAACCATCGCATCAACTGGTAACCTTTTCCCCTTTGCTTACTGTAAGATAGTGAAGTTAGTTTTATTCACCTTTCAAGCAAAAATAAAGTGCAACATTTTCAGCAGATGGAGCTCTGTGTGGAGAAGAGGGCCAGTGAAGGAAACTGTATTTCAATCTGGGAATTAGTATGTTTATGGCTATGGGTTGACTGGATTCGATTTTGATGCTGAGTAAATTAAAGATTTCATATGAAATTTCCAGCAGTGACTATACTTTATGCAACAGGTTCTCTGTGTGTTTATGAAAGGTGATGTTTTGGTCATATAGAAAGCCTAAGTATTTTTGTTCTTTGACACACAGAAGTAATGTACCAAAAGGGTCGGTAATAGTGACAATCTGAATGAATTTTAATTTTTGTGGTGCAGCTCATAACACGCCAGAGCTCTTTTGAATGTTGACAGTAAATATGTAGTTTTGTAGTCAACTCCAGATAGTGGTAAAGTTGTTCTAGAGTTTTCTTTGACAACGGATGAATTGCAACATGCTAAGGAGAGGCCAATATCTTCTGTGTATAAAATAAAGTGAGGAGGTCATCCCAGGGAAGTGGACTGAGAACAGATTCCTAAAAGGATGAAGGGTTGCTGGAAAGGTAGCTTTGAAACCATTGGACATCAGAAGTGAAGCCCGTTTCTTTTAATTTGTGAAGTAAGAGAGCAGGATCAACAGTATTAAAGGCTCTAAGGTCAGTGAAGATGGCATCAGTAAGTCTGCCTTGCACCATGTTAGAAAATGTGGTCAATGAGTGGGTAGAGGACTCTGAGGATACTGTAGCTTGGTCTAAATCCATGCTGCCAATTGCTAAGAATATTATATTTTGAAATATATTGTAAAATTTGGTTACTGATAATTTCTTGAAAATTTTGGTGAGATGCACAGGTTGAAGATAGGCTGGTAGTCATCAACTGGGGACGGGGTGGCCACTTTAGTAAGCAGCAGGACTAAGGCATTTCTACAACTATGTGAGGAGGTGCTTGTTGTTAGAGAAAGACTGAATATGAATAAGAGACACTTGCTGAGTAGTTTACATCCTAGTCTAAAATGTTGGAATGAATTGTATGGAAGACCATATGACAGCAACAATCAATGTTTTCATGGCATTTTCAACATTAGACATGGTAATGGTTTTGAAGTGAAATAGGGAGTATTTAATTACCTTGTGTAAGGGAATGGACAATGAAACAAAAGGGGTTGGGAAATAGGCGATTAGTTGCACAAAGAGGATTGATGATGGCATTTTTAGTTCTGAGATGACAGAGGAAAGTAAATCAAGTTCAGAACTTGTTTTTGGGAAAGATACTGGAAGAGGAGAAATTTATTTCCAACAGTACTAAGAATAGAGTTTGTAGTGTTCTTAATACTCTGCTTTGGCATGATTAGTTAACAGTCTGGTTTCTTTTTTCAGTCTACAGTATGGTTATATGCACCCTTGTGGATGACTCCGTGTTTTTTTGATAATCATGTCTCCCATGTAGTAACAAAATCCTTCCACCTGGATTAACTAATAATGGGCATCTCATGCAGAAACAGTCATCTTACTTCCATAGCATTATTTAATGTCCACTTTGGTATGTGTTCATTGAAACATATCACTCAACTGGAGAGACCTCTTAGATACCTAACAAAAAAGTCACATGCCTCAGGTTTCACAGTTTTCCAGATTGACTGGTCACCCTCTCTCTATGTTCTGTCATTTATTTACAGATTCCTCTGCATTGATCTAAGTTTGGCTTTTTGAGACATGAAAGACCCCGTTGCCCTGGATCTATGTCTTCATAGAAATAATAGTTCCACAAACACAAGTACAAAGGAGTTTGATCTCTATCAGCAAACTCAAAGGACACTGTGGAGCAATAGGTCCTTATTCCAGAGTATTCTCTACTGAATTCTCCAATTATAGGCCAATAGCTATACTCTTTCCACTTGCAAAGATTATGGAAAAATGTATTCATAGACAACTCATGCACCACCTAATCCAGAATCACCTTATGGCAGACACTCAGCATGGCTTCAGTCCTCATCACAGCACTACTTCAACCCTCCTAGCCTTTACCAACACCATAAACCATAATTGCAACAATAATTATATATCCTCAGCCCTCTTCTTGGATCTTTCCAAGGCATTCGATATGGTTGATCACCAACTTTTAATCCACACCCTGCAAACATTCTGTCTAGATACTAAAGCCCTTCAGTGGTTTCAATCCTACCAGAATGGTCGACAGCAGGCTGTCCTCTGGCAAAACAAATTCTCTAACCTTCTACCAAACACCCTTGGAGTACCACAAGGCTCTATACTAGGGCCCCTGCTATTCTCCATCTTCATTAACGACCTTTATACTGTTATCCCAAAAGTCAGCTGTATCCAATATGCTGATGACTCTACTCTGATTTGCTCAGCTACATCTCCAGTAGAGTTATGGTCAGCTACCCATACCACCTTTACTACAATAGAAAACTGGCTTTCTGATCATCTGATCGTAAATCCCAAAAAAACTAAAATGCTATTATTTTCACCAACACATAGGTCTACCGCTTTCACCTTTACCATAAAATCAAATGATGGCACAATAATCTCCCCTGACCCCTCTACAAAACCGTTAGGTGTCATCATAGACAACAATCTAAAATTTGACCTACATGTTAACCAAACTATCAAAACCATCAATAAAAAACTAGGGTCACTTTACAGAATAAAAGCCTTCCTAACCCCTCCAGCTAAAATTGCCATAACTCACTCTCACCTTCTTTCAACCCTTCTGTATGCATCCCCTCTACTCTCGAATTTAAACAAGACTGTCCTTAACAAACTCTCAATTTGCTACAACTACATTGCCAGGTTTGCCACTGTGCTGCCTTTTAGGACACATCATTGCATCAATGTAAATCAGCTTGGGTGGCTTGAACTACCCAGCCTAATCCAGTATAACCAACTGATTATGGCCTATAAAATCCTCTATAATCCGGACAATACTCCTGCACTTAAAAA